>NC_050179.1:15101056-15336056 GCF_008315115.2 Sander lucioperca
GTAGTTGGTGAAGTCGGTAGGCCAAAGCTCGAAAATCTTCCAAGAGGGTCGCCCCGATCAGGTGAGCCTGAACCTGGGCTTGGGGTGCGTCGGGTGACGGGGTAACGGCTGCCAGGGCGGATGGTGTATGTGGTGCCATAACTCCTTTGAGAAATGGTGTGGAGCTCCCCTAGGCTGCTGAAAAGTCTGGTGGAGACAGAGAGAGGGAGGGTTTCAGAAATGTTAACAGAGGAGGTGAAGGTGAACAAAGTGAAAATAAAGAAGAACAAAAGGAGACCAAGCTTTGGGTTATATGTATTATTAACCGCTATATGTTCTTCTGAGTTTAAATTAGTGTAGGCTTGAGGTTAATGACAGACAAAGCTAGTCTCACATCACATCAACTACAAAGCAGCAAGCTGCACTCATTGGTTATGAGTTTCTGAGATTATTTACAGCTTTGGATAAAACTCTTTTTACTACTTAATCATGAATATGTCACATAAGACTTGCATCACTATTTTAAGTAATACATTAACTATGGAAGATAAGACGTCACTGTTTTCACTGACACCCATCCTACACTCAGTCCATCTGACTATTACTGGAAGTCCTTTTCCTCTCATGACTTTAATTAAAAGTTACTTCCTGTTAAGGCATATGATATGCTTCCCTATAGTGATCACGGTGACCCACAAACAGCAAAAGGCTTACAATTAGATTACAGTTATCAAACAGATTTGGTGTTTTACATTACAACTACAGATTGCATAACCTGAAAGCACTGAATTCATATTTTACTGTACAAACACGCATACGCACACACGTGCACGCACGTACGCACATACACACGCACGCACACACACTTTTATGAGAATTATAGTGTATAAAGAAAACATTTATCACGTCTGTTAAAGGCCAAATGAAGGTACACAAAGCAGCATCTTTTTCCAAAGCTTAGCTTCATTTTATCAAACTAATACTTATTTACTCTGAAGTGCAGCTAACACTTAATTCAATTCAGTAATTCAACCATTTCAGAAATCTCAGTGACCAACCAACCCAATCTTACCATCTGCAGCATGAAGTAGAAGAATTATACTTACACAATCTGGCAATAATTCCTAAGCAGTAAGAATCTGACACTGCAACAACAGGCACCTCAGTATATTCCAAAAGAACAATAAATGCTGGTTTATCTACCTTTTTACACCTGCCCCTCTTCTGAAAATAATAGCATAAATTTGTGAAAAGAAGTCTGAAAATGGCTGATTAGTACACTACTGATCTAATGGAGGAACAGATGGTCAGAAAAGAGAAGAGGGATGGATTAGATTAAGTCTAACATGAAAGTTTTGTCTAGCTTGGTGCAAGCAGGGAGAAGCAGAAAAGAGGAGGCCTAAATGTGGTAAAAATTGGTGCAATGGTGTCTGTGTTATTCATGCATGTTATTGAGTGTCTTATGTACAAGTGTGGCACATGTTTCTCCTCTACTGCATGTGTTACAAATGTTGATGTGGACTAAAGAGTGTAATGGAACAATGCAGCGCCAAGCTGGAAAAATCAGAATCAAAATTGATCAGACTACAGGGAGCCGACGGATATGAGATGAGCTCCATGCGCACTTACACAGTCGTCCTGCCCTCCTGGGCACACAGTCAGTTCTAGACCAATCAGATCAGAGCAGCAGGGCGGAGCATGCAAGGTGAGCAGAGAGAGAGCAATGGGAGAGAATGTTAGCATCACTCCATGAGACGCAGCCTGCCAACCAGACTCATAGTCTGCTTCAGCCACCTCTGCTGTCTTTGACACGCCTTATGTGTGTGTACAGGTGTGTGCAAGTGGCTGTATGAGTGTTGCTGTGAGTACATGTATTTATGTATGTATGTTATTGATGCATAAGCATGACAAAGACAGCAGAGGTGGCTTCAGCACTGGAAGGTCTGACAAGTGGGCTACATGAGAGAGAAATGAGCACACTATTCACATATCAAACACTGCACAAACAAAAAAAAAACAAATAAAAGGCGGGCACATGTCCCTTGACTTTGGTGATTGCTTTTGTATTTATTCTGAAAAGATGGACTAAAACAACTACTGTTCTCGTTGGCAAACACACATTTGTTTTAGTTCAAGTAGTCATTTACATTTGAATGTGCTGTATATAAGGGTTGTGTTTATGTGTTTTCTAATCAAGAGATACAAATTGCAAATATAAATTATATAAACATATTTTGTTCTGTTTTAGCGTGGTTTAAGAAACCTGCAGTGTCCAATAAGCAAGTCAGTCAGGGACCATGGCCATCCTCAACACAATCACTGAAAAACAAAACAAAGTTATGCAAATTACATGAACAGAGAAGAACAGAAAACCAAAGAGCACAAATGAAATCAAATGAAAACCACAGGTTTCTAAACCACCCAAAAATATGATACACAGCATGTGAACGAGGTGGATACAAGAGAGACAAAATACAGCAGCATGTGTGGTTTTTGAAGTGGTTGAAATGGGGCACACAGCGGATGGGGTAAGTGATGGAGTAACACTGCAGTTAAGGGGGCCTATGCTACATGTGAAATGCTCCAGTAGGTGAGGAGAAACAACTGCAGAGGCAGAGAGAGACAGAGAGGGAGAGAGAGAAATAATGGTGTGCATGATCATCTTTGTCACAGCCGAGGGCAATCAGCTGTTGGAAACGGATGGAAATAGTGAGGATGAATTTGATTGCATAATCTCAGGAGAGGATGAGCCCAATCATGAGTGAGTGTTATATGATATGTTGTATTTGATATCATGGCCACCTGTTACATCCAGGGATCATGATGTTGTTGAGGTACGGACTTATGATTGATGGCTGAATTTGGCTCAATGTCGCATGGTGACTTCATATTCCATTTGTGGTCACCCAGGCAATGCATTGTCTTAAGCAATAGGAATGAATGAGCTTTTCAACCCAAACTAATTTTGGTAACAGACTATACTACTAGTAAAGGAATGGGACTGCAAAACGTGCTTATGATGCTTTTTCAATGCTTTTACAATGCAGAATAGTTTATGCTTACACATCTGTTTTCATAAAAAAAAAATGATGGTCTAAATACATGACATTGCTACATTTATGGAGGTGCTGGAGGTCAATTCTGCATCGGAGCAACAACAAGGCGTAGCAGCAGCAGACTTCTGTTAACACCAAACTACATTAGTCAGCATAAAACAGCCAATAGCTAGCCATACTGATCAATTTTTGAAAGACTTTCCATTCTTGGATGGTTATGTAACTAGTTTAGTTGACAGCTGGATGAAAGCTGAAAAATGTGAAGCACTTTGGTCCCAGTTGTGGCGAGTTGGTCAGCACCTCCTACCAATGTTAATACAATGAGAGGACTAAAAAAGAGTATATTCTAACATCTTCTAAATCTTAGATTGTCTATTCACATCTTTCAGCTCCTCTTAATCAGCAGTGAAGTATAGTGAACATGAAAGCAAAACTGTCCACCCACCTTATTCATTTGAACAGAAATGAGGACACGGGTAGAAGAAAGAAGAGGAGCAAGGCTATATAAATCCGCTGTGCCTACAAACTCCTGAGCTCTTTGAAAGCTACATTTTGATTCATAAATTACTGTGAATGAAGGATTCTACTGAAGAGCCCCTTAAAATCATCAATTAGTGTCAATTCCATGGCAGAGTAAAACCACAATGGGTAAGCATGTGTTCTTACAACCTGCCAAACCATAAAAAGACAACCGGGCCAAATCCTGAGTAGATCAAAAGAGAAGCCTTTTATTTGTCCTAATTCTTTATTTTTGTACCAATGTTCTACAGATTAATGATTGTAATCTTACTTTCACTTTCTACACAAATGAGCACTGATTTGATTATGTTACCTCTGTACAATAGTCTTTGGCTCAATAAAAAACATTGTGTTAAAAGAAAAAGAGAAGACATTTGTTTGACAGTTACTGCCCATGGTCAGGTCTTTGTCTGGTACTGGTCGCATCATTAACATGGCTGTTAATGCCAGGATTGTGAGGGGATGATTTTAACGTGACACACCATTATAGTTCAGTCATGTTCAAATACTTCTGAAAATACATCCTTAAATCTTTGAGGTTATCACTGATATTACTGTAGGATGGGGGGAGTTGATAAGAAGGAAACTACAATTTCTGGTCTTATCAAATTTATATCAGTGATGGCTGCAAAGAGATGTGGATATAAAGATGTATTGTGCATTATTTGAACAAGGACTCTGGGAAAAGCTCAAGGCAAAGATGGAAGGGTAGCTACTAGCAGGGTCAAAGGTTAGAACCCAACAGGGTGTGTGTGAGATGAGGAGAGCCTTTCAGAAAGTGCGTGCCTCCAAACCCTGTTACCTTGTTTGCAACAACAGATAATCTACTACTACTGTACCACACACACACACACACACACACACACACACACACACACACACACACACACACACACACACGCACTGAATAAATCAGGTGATGCAAACAAGGTAACGTGATACAGTAGTTAGAACAAAACACATAAAACAAAATGTATAAAAAGAGTTTTTATCTTTTAATGGGATTGGTTGATAGGCTTGTTAGGAAAAAATATATAAAAAAGCTTAAGTTTACCCTAGGGGCTATAACCTTAAGGTTTACTCTCTTCGGTGTCTTCACATCTGCAGAAATATAAAGGACTTCATTGTACTTTCAGGTATGGTGTGGAAATAAGAAACCCACAGATAACAGACAAAACAGCACTGTGCTTCAGATACTTTAGATAACCCCAGTGTCGCTGTGTGAGAAGAAAGTTTGTCTTTGACTCTTTTCTATGCTTCACATTGGCTTTTTATTTACTGAAGTTGCAACATACTGTATGACCAATAGAAAGGTATAGCACATATTAACAATGTTGTTACATTAACATCTCAGCTAATGCCAACAATGCTGGTGACCTCTTATCTCATTACTGCTTACCATCATAGTGGACTGGCCTAAATATGGATTCATTTGCATGTTTATGTATGTTTAGAAATGTGAGTAAAACCAAATCATGCCGACATCTTTGACTCAGCCTCCAGGTTTCCCTCTTTCCAGAGAAATGTTATCAGATGTAAGACTAAAATAGACTCAAAATAATTGTCTATAAATTATGTTTGCTTTTAAATAATAAATGAAAACCTCTATGTTTCCAATTGCTCTTCCAGTGGGCTTGTTTTTGCAACAAAAAAAAAAGCAAGATTAACAGATTATCGGCGGTAAACATAATAATTGATCTAAATAAAGAGTAATATAAAATGTGGGTAACCAGGAGAAAAGAAGGCTTGCAATTCCTTGTGAGGAGGTTGAAGACCTCTACTTCATCAGAAAATAATTAAACCCAGTATCTGACAAGTATGCAATTTTAATTCATAAAGACCCTTCTTTCTGATGCTGGGCACTGGAATTGCTTTAGATTGCTAACTCTCTCTATCATGCCCACAGTGATGCGTGAGGTCAGGAAATGGTCAGGCCAATCAGAGGCCACCCTACAGTCTGCACTACACAACGTAGTCTGGAGCACGTTCCAGGACACCACTGTCAACGTCACTGATGTTGATTCACTGAGTTTGTGGTAGATTTAATTTGTAAAACAACAGAAGCCACTTTGCCCAAAACTACAGTTAAATCATTCCACAACCAAAAACCATGGATTACCAGAACCATCCCAGGTGCCATAAACACACGCAATGTCGCATTCAAATTAGGAATGCAGTCTGGAAACATTAACAATTATAAAGCAGCAGCCTACAATATAAGAAGAGCAGTAAAGGAAGCAAAAAGGGACAACAGGAAGAAAGTGGAACTACAGTTCCAGGAGGACAACCCCAAGATCATGTGGCAAATTCTAAGAATTATGACAGATTATAAATCCTCCCCCTACTCGTTGTCAAGTGCTGATGCATCTATAGCAAGTGAGTTTAACACATTTTATGCTCACTTTGAGGCCATCGGCAGCCAACAAGCAAAAACAGCTAAAGCAGAGGTTAATGGATGGGTGGGTGCACCTCTCACACCCTTCTCCCTTTCTGTGCATGAAGTCAGGAGGGCTTTCAAGCATGTGAACACTAAAAAAGCAGCAAGACCTGGCAGTATCAGGGGGCGGGTCCTCAAACAGTGTGCTGACCAACTAGCGCAGATATTCACAATGATATACAACCTGTCACTTGCTCATTCTGTCATATACACATGCTTCAAGAAGTCCACCATCATTCCTGTGCCCAAGAAAACAAGACCAGCCTGCATGAATGACTATTGCCCAGTGGCACTCACCTCTGTAGTGATGAAATGCAAAGAACAACTGGTCAAGGATTACATCTGCTCCTATACTACCCAGCACAGTGGACTTTTTACAGTTTGCCTACCGTCCCGACTGATCAGCACAAGATGCTATAGCACACATCCTCCACAGCACCCTATCTCGCCTGGAAAAGAAAGGAAGCCATGTGAGATTTCTGTTCATTGACTACAGTTCAGCATTTAACACCATAGGTCCCTCCAGGATCGTCACAAAGCTCAAGGACCTAGGATTAATCATCTCACTGTGCATGTGGATCCTTGACTTCCTGACAGGCAGACCCCAGGTGGTGAGGGTGAGCGGACACACCTCTTCCACCCTCATCTTTGACACTGGAGCACCCCAGGGCTGTGTTTTGAGCTCCCTGCTGTACTCCCTGTACAGTCACGACTGTGTAGCCACTATCTACTCCAAAACAATTATCAAGTTTGCTGATGACACAGCTGTGGTGGGCCTGGTCACAAACAACAATGAAAAGGCCTACCTGAAAGAAGTAGAAGACCTGTCCCCCTGGTGTCAGGACAACAACCTACTCATACATGTCAGCAAGACTAAAGATAATAGTGGACTTTGGGAAGAAGCAGGGAAGGAACTATGCTCCCCTTAATATCAAATGGTCCTCAGAGAAAGAGCGGACATCTTCAAGTACCTTGGTGTCCACATCACGGAGTGTCCATATCACAGAGACAGCCTTTTCTTTCCGTTGAGGTTGTGCAGAAGGTACCCGATACACCAGGCCAGCAATTAGAGGCTCAGGAGGAGCTTCTACCCTCAGGCCACTAGGATACTAAATTAGGACACTGACTAAGACTGCCCCCCCCACCCACCACATTCTGCTTTAAGATGAATCATGCATAAATTGAAGTTGAGTTTATGCGATTACATTTTACTGGACTTGTAACCCGTACTATTTAATGTGACAAATAAAATTGATTGATTGATTGATCTGAGTAAAATATATAAATAACACTTAAAATCATTACTTTAAATGTAACCATTTGTTTTGTCATTCAGTGTTAAATACAGTTTTGCAGTACCGTTTACTAGCTTTCCTCTTACCTGGCACCTGCCACAGGTGACTTTCTCCCCGGGTCCAGTGATGCTCCCATTGGTTCCTCTCCCAGTGACCTAGTGTCTTTATTTAGCTGCTGTAGTCGTGAACTGAGCTCACCCATAACAGATGGTTTTGCTCCCTCATCTACACCCAGCCCCAGTCCCAGCCCACCAAGATTGCCCAAACTCCCAATACCTAGCCCCACCCCTTGCCCACGAGGCTCCACTGGGTCCCCCCATAGCTTGGACCTCCGCTGGAAGAGGTAGCGCGGCTTGGTGGGGGCAAGTCCAGTCACTGAGGCTGAACCACCAGAGGGAAGCCCAACTCCTCCAGCTGCAGCAGCAGCCAGGGCAGCAGCCTGTTGTTGTGATAGCAGCTCGCTGTCAGAGCTCTGCTTCAGCAAAGGGTCCCTGAAGGTGACGGGGCCTTTACTGCCTCCTATCTGGGACTTAAGTCGGGGCTTAGGAGGCACTGGCGGCTTGTCGAGCACAAAAGTCTGCCCGTCGGCATAGGAGGTGTGCGTGGTGTGTGTGTCGGCAGGCTCGCCGCTTTCTGAGGACAATGTAGACATGCTGGAAACTGTGGAGATGGTGCTGGTGGTCTCGAGGTGGTGGTCTCGCTCTCTGTCGCTGGAGCTGCGCGTGTCAGCCTCCTCCACGCCTGAGTCAGCCGCAGAGCCAGACTCGCCCACCGGTGGGGGCTCCAGAGGGTCAGAGGGCTTCCCTGAGACAGCTGCTGCACTGGGTGGAGGTGCCGGCTGGGGAGGCTGAGGCTTGGTGGGGGTCACCATTGGGGTTGTTGGGGTTGAGGGAGTTTGTGGTGTTGTTGTTGTAGGGGTGGTGGGAGAGGAGACAGGTTTAGTTGGGGACATTGGCATCCCCTGTGCCTGTGCCAGGAGCCCATTAGCAAACTCATCTGGTGGTGGAACAACTCCAATCTTACGTAGCTCCTCTCTAGTTTCCTCATCACTGGAGGACAACATTGCAGGGGGCAGGGTCACTGTGTAAGGATCCACATCCTCCTCGGAGCTTCCCTGAGCCAGACTCTTCTCTTGGGCTGGACTAGCAGGACGCTGAGTTTGAGGCTGGGTCTGAAGCTTGGCCTGGGGCTGGGAGACTAGTTCTGAACCCACCCCGACAGCCTGGCCGTTACTGGTAGCATGGACCATGATAAGCCCTGCTGTTTTTTGCTGTGACGTATCCATAATACTGATCAACATACTTTTTTTATCCTCTAGTCTCTTCTCCTCCTTCCTTTCCTCTACTCTGGCCTCCATTTCCTGCCGGAATGATACAGGGGATGGGGATGTGGCCCACTGTGGTTTGGTGGGCTGGGGAACTAAAATAGATACTGGAGAGGATCCAACACCATACCCCGCTGCCTTGGCGCTTTTAGGCGAAAAAGGGGGAGTTGCAGGTGCCCCTTCCCCATGTGGAGACTCTTTGGTCTGAGGGTCAATGAATATTACTCCCTGGCCAGCCCGCTCCTGTTTAGTCCTAGGTTCTGGGCTACTAGTTGGGGACTGGCTCTGGGAGGTCAGTGCTCTCTCCCTTGCGGCCAGCGCAAGAGCCAATGGAGAGTTGGGGTCCAGGGGCTTTCCTGTGAGCGGATGGATAAAGGTGGTCCCACTAGGTGAGGGGCTTAGTGCCAAGGCAGGGGGAGGCAGCTGTCCCAGCTCTCGGGTGAGCATCCGTTCATCGATGGAGTGAGACTGAGTCAGAGAGGGGGAGTCAGAGCTGGTGGTAGACGCCCCCTCCATGGTTCCAACAGAAAGGAAGACAGTGGATTTCCTTCGTTCTTCTAGGCGACGCTCACGATCCTTCACTGCTCCAGCTATTGCAGCAGCGAAAGGTCCCTTACCCTGAAACATCATCTCTCCCTGGGCACGCAAACGCTCTCGCTCAGCCATCAGCTGCTGCTGGTAGTAGTCTGCACGGCTGGTGTGTGTTTGTCCATGGGTATAAGGGTGTCGTCCTGAGGGTGAGCTCTCTCTGGAATGGGCAGCAGCTAAGGCCAAACTTGCTTTTTCTTGTGCATCTTCCACCTGCAGTAAGACAAAGAAAATCAGCCAAAGATGTCAAAGTTAGAGCGTCTTTGACACTAAATTATCCTCAACATGTAACCTACCTGTAGTTGTTTCACCAGGGGACTTTTCTTCCTCTGTGGCTTGGTGGGAGTGTACAGTCCAATGCTAAATTGACCAACATTAGCATAAGGGTTGTCAATAACCCGTCCCTTCCTTTTGATTCGCTCAGGTGGAGTAGCAGCAGAAGGACGGGGAATTTCTGTAGCTTCTACAGGTAGATGGGAAGAGTCCTGGAGGATGATCATGGAGCGGGCTTTCTTCTGTCTCTCTAAATGTGTGGCCTGCCGCTGAGCAGCCTCGTAAGGCAGGTCCAAGGAGGAGGGCTTGAAGCTGGAGCGTCCCCCAGGCTCATGGCCCTGACTCTGGGTCCTAGATGGAGGAGGAGGGGGACAGAAGGCTGGGGGAGGACCAGTGTCTAGATAGTAGGTGGGTGGAGGAGGAGGTGCTATTTGTGGAGGTGGAGGGATGGGATGGGGCTGTGAGTGGTCTCGGAGGCTGTCTGTCATAGAGGAACTGCGGGGAAATCTGTGCTCCCCTGCAAGGGCTGACAGCTGATCCTCCTCAGTGGCACCTGATGAGGGAGGGAAGAGCACAGATCTTCTGGTGACCGGGAGTAAACTAATGAACTAGTTCCACTGCAATGCATCCATCTGTAAATCTGTTAACTCACACATTTAATTATGTATCAGTTGTCTCAAACCCAGCCATACAATATTTTATATTTTTGACTTATTTAACAACTTATTTAATGCGTGTACTTGAGAACAGGAAAACATTTTAATAATAAAGAGTATTAATAATGTATGTGTATATCTACTTTTGAAATAGGCTCTGTACTTGAACATCTGCTCTGCAAGTCTGTTTCTGTGAATATCCAATAAGCACATTTGCACATTCTGAACATGTAAAGCAATGTTAGTATATATTTGTAACCATGTTAACATTTGTTCATCTGTATTTCTTGTTAACAGCAACTTTGATTGATGAGGCTGCAGCTTCATCTTCAGTATTTTCTATTTGTTGTCCTGCTTTCTAAATGCTTTGTGGGTGTAGTGATGCAATTTAACAAAAAAAAGAATAAAGCTTCCTTAACTTCTATTCTCTACATGTCAATATATTACCTATAAGCATACTGCAAATAAGATACACTATCATTCACCTTATTTGAATATGTACAGGATGGGTGATTGTTTTACCAAATGACTTGGTCCTGGACATCCCCTTTGGTAGTGGTATGTGACCTCTCTCAATGCCTGGGTGAAGACCTCCATGTAGAGTCATCCCTTGTCTCTCAAACAGTGACTGCAGCACAACCATACAGAGAATTGACTGTGTTATGAAACACAGGTATAATGCATTTAAAGATTCATTAAAAACTTCCAAAAACTGTATACAGAATATCAACAACAAAGTAGCACAAAGCAGTGCATGCGTACATGTGTGCAGCGTAGCACAGTGCTGTGTAGCCCAGGTGTTTTTGAGTATGTTATTTGACAGATTGAGTTTTATGTATGCCAGCACAGTGGCATATGCTGTCTGCCAGTGTGCTGTGTGTAGGTGCACTCACACTGATCTCTGCTGGTGTTATTCTCCTGCTGGTAGGCCTTTGTTTGACAGTAGCTGCTCTGTAATCTGCCTCCGGGGTCTGAGAACGCAAGATAGACTCCTGGGATGCCAACATCTCATCTAGTCTCTCTGTTGAGAAGGAAATTAGCCACAACTAAATACTGAGACATAAGACCAGGGGAACATTGTGTCATCATTTCTGACATTGCTAACAAAGTCGAGAATACAAATTGTGAGTAAACAGGCATTTCCAAAATGTAGCTTTACAGTACTGCTCTATGGTATTGTACAACATTACTGTACTATCTCAATACTCGTTCAATGTGTTTCCTTGATGACCACTAGGGAGTGAGCACTAAGAATTGAAAGAGACAGAGAAAGAGAGAAAAAAAGACAAAAGGTGGAGAAAGAGAGAGTCCACATTTTTCAAGTGTTCTGCTCTTCAGCTCTAAACACTGCTTTAATTGACACAGCAGTGATAAATCATCTTTATGACGTTCAGAGAGGTGTCAATTTCTTGCCTCAGACTCACCTCCTCTTCTCCTCCGAGCAGAAGCTTGGTGGGAAAAAGATAGCGTCAGCAGAGGAGGGGAAATGACAACAACAAGCCAACAGAAGTGACTATTCTAAAAGTTAGGAGACACACCGAGTTTTAATGACAAAGGGAAAGCATAAATGTGACAGAAAAGAAAGACAAGAGTTTGCATGCCAGCTATCTGGCACTCACCCAGTTCCTCCAGCTCAGCGGTCATCGACTTAGAGCGCAGTGTCAGGGTGGTGCTGGGAGCTCTCTTGGGTGGTGGGGGAGCTGTGGAGAAAAGGCATGGTGTTGAGGATGAAGTTGAGGGGGATGAAGATCCTTTGGATTTGCGGCTGAGTGCCCTCATGGCATCCCCCAGACGGCCAGCCCATCCCGTCTTCACTGCTTTGATCTGGTCAAAAGACGAACTGGACGGCTCCCACTTAGCCAGAACCTTGTTCAGGCTACGGTTGGAGCCCGACTTCTTCATGTTTTACTCTTTGTTGGTCCGATGACTTGTTTATCTGTCTCAAAGACATTCAGTTTTCTAGTCTTTGTGCTGCAAGAATTTCTCTCTGTTGAGGAGCCCAGAGCCAGCAAATGAGTAGCTCAGTCCAGTCTGTAACATCCCTAGTTTTCTGAATCCTCCAATTACACACAGAACAACAGAATGTGTCTGCCACAATAGGCAGAATGAGTAAAATAAGTGTGGCAAGCAGAGGGAGAAAGTCGTCCATCTTAATTTTTATATGCTGCTTGTCTGAAATTTAGCAGGTGTGTATCAGACAGAGATGTGCTGACACAATGGCTTACACACACATGCATATCCTCCCACTTGCGGGACCACATGCAGATACACAGAGAAAACTCCCTGAGGAAGGACATAATGACATGTGGGCTGATAGACGAAAAAATGACAGTGAATTCAACAGCTAAGAA
Organism: Sander lucioperca; assembly: GCF_008315115.2. Classification (NCBI taxonomy): domain Eukaryota; kingdom Metazoa; phylum Chordata; class Actinopteri; order Perciformes; family Percidae; genus Sander; species Sander lucioperca. Next base: position 15,113,535 of record NC_050179.1, read on the forward strand.
AAATGATGCGCTGCAGACTATATACCCCAAAGCTCATGGGAGCCTCCCAATCCTACTACACACAAGGCGACTGGGCTGATATCGTCCCACTCAAAGCGGTAAAACAGATTGAACTAATAAAAGCTTCAAAATGCAAATGACAGAGTTACAGGTTTCAATAAAAGGCTTTAAATCAGGTTACAAGAAACACTATAATTAACCAAATTTAAAAAATAAGGTGGTCATGTATTTAAGCATGTTAAGTCTGCAGTAACAGCGTAATGCCATGCAGTCGGACAGAGATCCTAAAGTCACATACAGCAGCAGTCTCTACATGCTTTAACAAATCCAAGTTTCAGTACCCCACAATACAACTAGATCAGCTCACTCTCTCCGAAAATGGCCAGCTAGCATTCAGTGCACCACTGTAGAGCGATAGATCTCTAAATCCCACAGATGCCCTCGTGCCTTAGTAGAGTCTAACTCTCCTGCTGCTGTCAGCAGCTGCAGATCTAGTGTACATATGCCATCCTGGGTACAGTCCATATCAAACTTCAAATCTTCATTTCTTCACCAGTCTGCATATTCTGGTACAGTAGCAGGGAGCAGAGGAGATAGAGGAGGACGGAGAACGAGAGAGGAACAGAGACAGAGTCAGAGGGAGAGAGAGACGCTTTTGCTGTAATGTAATGCTTAATTCAAACATGCAGTGTAGTCACCATGACAACGGTGGCAGTAGTGAGGCCCTGCATAGTGCAGAGAATGTGTGTTTTGTGTGTGAGAGCATGCATCTGTGCGTTTTTGCAAAGGTGCGGCACAGTATAAGCAGTGCAGAAGGCGAGGGTGTGCAGGTATTGTTCTTTCTTGAGAGACCCAGACTCACAGTTTCCCTGTTTCTAGTCTTTTTGCTGGAAACAGAGGGGTCGTCTTATTGTCTCATCTAAGCTTATTTCCAATAATGTCAAACTTTGCTTTAATAAATCATGACAACTGAGTAAACTCTATCTGCTGAGGAAGACCATAAAATGCAGTTCAAAGCTCCAAAAAAAGGTACTAAGTTGACCTTCATTTAAGATTTATTTTTCTCAAAATATGTTAAATTGTACATACTGGAATTAGGCATATCAAATAAAGATAAACTTAACTAGAAGAATGATAACAAATGTCTAGAGAAGGGTGTATTTAAAAGAGACAAGCATAAGGAAATATACAATATACATATAAAGACAACAGGAGTGAGAGAGAGAGAGAGAGCGATCAAGAGAGACCATAAGGCCTTGAGTAGTTGAGTAGTTGATTTAGTTGATACAATACTGTCCCAATGAAACTAGGTCAAACCCATTCATCACTGTCTCTGTATCTCTATAACTGCAAAGGAGGTACACACACCACTCTACCACACATGCACGCACGCACGCACGCACACACACACACACACACACACACACACACACACACACACACACACACACAATTTGCTGTGTACACAGTCCTTGGGTCATAGTGCCAGGACTGCGTGGGAGCTGAGTAATGGCGAACTGTGGTTGACATGGAAACCACATGAATATACAGCAGAGAAACGTGGCAGTAATCACCTTGACAACAGAAAACACACATATCTTACCAAGTCATCTGTACATGAAACTACTTACATGTCTACATTGCACTACAGTTATAAAATTCATTATCAAATAACTGAGACATCCTATGACAATATACTTTAATTAAGCCGTGACTATATAATTAGTGGAACAAGTTATATTTAAATTATGTTTCATACTAATTGATCTTTAATAATAGTTACAAAAGCACATACACTACCGGTCAAAAGTTTGGAGTCACTTAGAAATTTCCATTCCACTCCATTATGGACAGAATACCAGCTGAGATCAGTTGCATTGTTTTTTTATCCAGGGCAGCAGTTTTCAGATTACATTATGTGTTTACATAATTGCAAAAGGGTTCTCCATTGTTTTTTCAGTCAGCCTTTCAAAATGATATCAGATTAGTAAACAGAATGTGCCTTTGGAACATTGGATGAATGGTTGCTGATAATGGGCAATGTAGATATTGCATTAAAGATCAGTCACTTCTTTCTACAACAGTCGACAACCCTTTTGCAATTATGTAAGCACATAATGTAATCTGAAAACTGCTGCCCTGGTTAAAAAACAATGCAACTGATGCAATACTCAGCTGGTATTCTGTCTATAATAGAGTGGAATGGAAATTTCCTCAAACTTTTGACCGCTAGTGTATGTGAAGCAGAATTCCCCGTGATACATTATATAGTTACAGGCTTTTTTGTGACATTTCGTTGTTAACAATTACATTATAGATATTACCTTTTCTACATGTGAATTGCAATATTTCATCTGTGGAAATGTGAATTTAACATAGAGGAGATTATCCTCTGGTCTTTACCTTTCTTGCGAACGACTTCCTCGGACTCAGGTTTGCGTGTGACAGACACCACCTTCATCAGCAGCCTGTTGCCCCCTTGCCGGATCAAGGACACCACCTGCTTATGGCCCACTTTCACTACATTCACCCCGTTTACCTAAGACAAAACACACAAAAGGCAGAATGAAACATGTTGACATCAGTGTAAACTTGTTTTGTTTTTTTACAATTCTGCTGACATTAAAGCACCATAGTTACTAAATTCTGGTAAATTCATAAATGTATGTAAGAATACTTTACATGTTCAAATTTTACACTCAAATTACTTTTGGCAAATCATGTCTATTCTTTATTGGGCCGTATCCCATTCATTTGAACAAAAAAAAGAATATAAAGCACCAGTCCCTCCAGGATTTCGCAATGTCGCGATCGCGCCAATTCACGCAAATTCAACCAATCACCGCGAATTTGGTGCGATTCGCAATTTTGACCAATAACCTGAAGTTTCCCGTGACTTCAACCAATCACAGCAGTCCCACGTGAGAGCCAATGACCAAGCGGGAGTGAGAACGGGTTGATCATTTCCTTGTTTGTGATATGAAGACGAGACGTATGTGACTCGAACATCTCACATTACCAACAAAACGTACAGCGAAAGACCGTGCAAAACATTTCAGACCATCCTGCCAACCTGTATACATTTTAACATAAATGTACGCTCTAACGATTTTTCACTCTAAAGTTGCTGCCGTTTCAATCCCGTTGGCTATCTGCAGCGGGCGGGGCTGCAGCTCAGTTCCCCCCACGACTGACGCTTGCACACACACACAAACACACACACACAGACATACACACAAACAACACACACGGTGGATGCAGGAAAAAAAGGAAATGAGACGACACAACGACCTAAATTGAGGACAGCTGCGCTCGTTATTGTAAGTGCAATGATAAGTTAAAGTCAGTATTTTATCAAACCGTATGAATGTGTGTCCCAGGCCAGGATAGGAAATTAACTAACAATGTAAAAGATCTACAAGCCATTCATTCAATACATTATTATTTTTTGTCTTAAATCCACCAGCCATTTTCATATTATACCAACATTTGCAGCATCCTGAGCCTTTTTGGTAAGGTTACTAGGAAAACTCAGCCCAGAGTAGTTTTATTCTCCCCAAAACAAGTTTCCTTTTTATTTTTAAAGAACTATATATATATATAAAAAAATCACAACTTTTTTGCAACTTTCACTGTCTCCCGCAACTTCATTGCAACAAACATACAAAAGACATCGCAACTTTTATTGCAATTTTTTACAAAAGCTCCTGCGAAATCAGGCATTTTGGGCCGCAACAATCTCAAAAAAAGGCCGCGAAATCCTGGAGGGACTATACTATATTAGGTGCAAATATTCATAACATTTCTACAAACCCTCTTGGCAGGCACAGGAAGAACTATGCATCATATTCACAAATGCACCATAGAACGGTACAGAACCCTGCAGGTGTTACTTTTTCTTCTCTGTTCAAGGCCATTACAAGTGTGTTTAGTAATGAGATAGATACAGATGAAGAGGAAGCAAATGAAGAGCTATCCTTTATTACCTCAATGAGGAAGTCTCCTGTCCTCAGACCAGCCCTCCAGGCCACTCCCTCCACGTCCACAGACTCCAGGTACTGAAGGGCAGGGAACGCTGGGGTGGGGGTGAACTCTTCAATGGGCGTCTCGGCTAAGAAGAAACAGCAAAAAACCCCGCAAATAACAGTTAATGGAAATCTATAATGTTGACTGCTAGTATAAATCTGCTATAATGTAATTTCCTTGGAGGCAATAACACATTTTTCAAAATGTCTCTTTTAGCTTTACTACAATTATTCATTAATACATTTGCACTGTGTTTAGTTCTATTTCTTGACTACAGATGTCTATATTAGGCAGGGATCCTAGTAGCCCTGACTGCATGTACTGCTGTTGCCTCGAACACTGTTATTGATACATATAGTTGCATACAATCACATGCTCACACACTTGAAAAACTGTATGCATGTCTCAACAAAATAAACACACACGCATACACATACAGTACACAAGCACAGCTTGTTAAATGAGTGGGCCACCACAAACTCCATTTAATCTTGGAACAAATCCAACTAAATCACTGACACATGAGAGTTCTCAAAGGACCACTAAGTGAACTACAGTGTGTTGTGTGTGTATGTGTGAGTGTGTGTTTAAGGGTACTGGGGAGTAAAAGACAGAGTGAGTAAAACAGTGTAGGGTGAGCCAAGATCCGTGGTAGTGAGTGATGGAGCAGTAAAGCACACTCAGACTCCCGGCAAGGTGCCTGAGAGGGATTGCCATGGTAACCAGCCTGAGCGGGGAGCTGGCACGTGCATGAGTAAAATGATTTTGTGGTGATGGAGATGAGTGGAGAGGCGGTATTGGATGAAATGCGCATGGTATGAAAGTAGTTGCGTGAAAATATTTTGAGAGGATAATGGACGGGAAGGATATGAAGGAGGTGGAGGAGAGCAGAGATGAGCAACAACAAGGACAGACAGAGCAAAGATGAGAGAAATAAGAGGTGGAGGGGAGAGAGGAGTGTGTCTCTACTAAAGCTGAACGCCATGTGTGGGGAACAGATGGGACAGCCAGCTGACAGCTCAGCCAAGGATGACGCCACCAATGGGGCAACACATGCTCTCACACACACACACACACACACACACACACACACACACACACACACACACACATTGCATTTGAGTACACAAGCTGAGTGTTGACCAAAGTTGGTCGTGTTGTTGACTCACACAGTAACAAAACAGACTGAGCCGTACTCAGTGACTCTGATCAACAATTTATTTGTCACATCAAAACTCCCACACTTTGAAAACAGGTAGGTAGTGAATGTTTTGGCAAAGTGTGTGTGTGTGTGTGTTTGTGTGTGTGTGTGTGTGTGTGCGTGTGTGTGTGTGTGTGTGTGTGTGTATCTCACCTTTGGCTCCCCGGAGGACAAAGCCAAACCCCTCATTTTCTTTCTTCTGTAAAACAGCATTCTTCTCCTCTATGATATAGTCACTGTGAAGTAGAGAGCAGAGGGAGAGCAAGTATGAATCCAACACCATCCTCACTCACACAAAGAGAGAGGGGCGAGAGGGAGGGCAGGAGAGTAAAGTACTTCCTATCCTATTAACCAATCAAGTTAAAAGCCAAGCAAGCAACCTCAGGATTCCAAGGTGTTTTACTAATATTTTGAGCATATAAAGGCAGGGCCCTGATAGCACAGATAAACTCCACTTCCATCTATCACTCACACACAAACACACGCGCACGCGCGCGCGCACACACACACACACACACACACACACACACACACACACACAGTGCGAGAGAGTGAGAAAGTGAGCAGGCGAGTGAGAGAGTCCTTGTGATTGAAGTATCTTTGGGATAAAACCTAAGAGTAAATCAATCTTCTGGCTGATCCCTCAGATGAGACCGCAGCTGAGGAGGGTGTGGAGGGCTTCTGCTAAAGAAACTGACAGAGCCGACTGAGATGCAATATTATCCTCTGACTAATGACAGAGGGAATAGGAGGCAAAAGTAAGTGAGCACTTTATCACTGCCTGATTTTCCTGAGCGTTGAGGGTTGGAGGCTGTGAGATGGCATTAACCTGTGCTGCTCTGCACACACTGAAATGTATTCTTTTTCAAGCCACGCATCTGTGTTCAAAGCCTGTGAGTCAAAACCAAAGCAGCGTTAGTATGGCAATATTTAGCAGCAATGCGAATGCGAATTAGCATGATGGCTGGATGTGTGTGCAAAAAATATTTAGACCACCGTATTTCTCATCAAATTGACTGACTGAGAATGTTCAGGTAAGGTTAGTATGTGTTGTAATGGTTTTTAATCTAAGTCTAATGCAGAACAGTAAAATAACATTTTAAATGTAAAATAAAATATTAGAAAGGTGGCCTGAATATGCTCCATCAAAGGTGTAGATGACTATAACCCAATATTTCTTAGCTTAGCTTCCTGTCCTTTCACACCACACTTTGACTTTGGGGCCTGCTGCCAGTGTACAGCCTGAACACCCTGACAAAAGCCAGGATTTTTGTAGTATATTGTTATTTCAGCATTACCATCCTATCTCAGAGCTGAGGCAGATGTAGAGGGCTAGTGTTCAGGTTGCAACTCAGTAGGCGGCTGCAGTCTCTATTAGCTTAGTTACACTCCACTCAGACTTACCAAGGGAACACAGAGTTCCTGCTGCTGGAGCCAGGAGACCCGTAACAAACCTTTCTGCAGGAGGGAGGTCAAAGGTTTGATTTCATAAAAAGCTATCTATCTACTTTTGGCCAATTATTATGCACAGAAAAAAAATGTGTTAGGCATCATTAAGATGCATTGTTTCAGTCCAAACCCTTTTATCCACTACACTCTCATCTCTGCTCAATGGCCCAAAATGCTGCATTAATGCAATTCGCTTGCTGTCCTTGTTCCGAATCTCTATTCGCCTACGTAACTCAATAAAGAAAAAACTCTGATGTAAGACTTTAAAATGGGAAATGTTTTCTCAAAATAAACCTGTCATTTGACATTAGTGATTCTAATATTCCTCAGACTGCATTTCAGATATCCATCTAAGAAATTGTACAATGTAACTCAATAAGGTTCTGTCCTAGCTGGGTCTTTTGCTGGCATGTGCAACTGGTATTTTATTCAGACATTCATATGTTGCATCTGCCCCTTAAAACCTCTTATAGGTGCAACCTGCTATGATTTTGTGCAGTTTCTATGTCTTCAGTTGTCAACTAAACTATATATAGTTAAAGGTACTACCTGCCATTCCAAAACAAAATTATATACATACCACACAACGCCTCATATATGAATGTAGACCATCACAAGCTAGTGTGACTGTGTAATTCTACAAACCTGGAGCTATGGTAACAGAGATGTCATTTAATCCCATTTAAACCTAGAATGCAAGAACTTGACATTTAATAAAAGCATGAGAAAGCGGGTGGAAACAATGCTCACTCAGACTTGTGTTGTGTCTCAAACTGACACACTGTGGCATCAAAGCCGGAATTTGCATCATAACAAAACCACACATAGCTTGATACTCCATTCTCAGATAACAAATCTGATTTAGAAGAGAGGGAGTCCAACACTGTACACAATAAATGTCATCTTAAGACAGGGACTGCAAATAATAAAGGAAAGACATGGACTAAAAGTAAAAAATCCAGCAAATCATAGAAAGCACAAAACCATGCATGTGCTCACGTGAGTATAGAGTATATATTATGCATGTGTGTGCACAGTGCACATACAGACAAAAGCAAATTGTTAAACAGGGTTATGCAATACAATTTCATGTGCATTTACAATCGGACTAAGTGCACTAGCATTCTTTTGCCTTGAGATGGCAGCAGCTCCATAGCACTCCAACACCTTCTCACATGGACTTCATTACCCCTCTTCAGGTAAGGAACCACTCTGTGATAAGGCCAATATAATTTGTGCAGTACAGTATACACTAACACACATTACCTGTACCCTGCATTAGCATGCTAGTTCAAGGAAAGATGCTGTACCTGTATGAAGTGAAGTTGTCGTAGGATCCCACAGTGTAGTGTCTGAACAGCCTCTTAGTGCGGTCCTCCCGAGTCTCTGCAAAACAGATTCAATGCCTTTTTTAATTTGGGTTGAAATATTGCATTTAAGTTTAACAATAAATTACTCATCTGTTTTTGTATGTATAAGTACACCTGTACACCTGCTTTTGGTATTACAGTAAGTAGAGTAACTTAAAGAGAGAAGATATTTAAACTGTGGGGAAAAAAAACACTCCTCAATCCACAAAAATCCCAAAATGTCAAGGCTCTTTCCGCCCTGGCACTTTGCATGCTAGAATAAAACTGTCAGCAAAAATGTAATTCACTTCAGCACAGAGAGGAATTAAGCAACTACAGAGAAACAATTATCATTAAAATGCTTCATTTATCATAACCTACCAGAGTATAATTGTTCCATGGTAATGTTTTGTTTTTGAAACAGTAAGATAATTGCATAAATCATAGTATCAAGTCTTTCTTTTAAAGCAGGCAAAGGCACTAGAATGGGAACCGTGTTGAGCTCAATTAATATAGTGTATGTGTGTGTGTGGTTCCTGTCAGCATGTGGGTGGATTCATCCTATGGGAGTGCTGATAGAGATCGATGCCCTCTTCCCATCCCAATAATACACACTGCACCTCCACTAAACAGCAATCTGCTGACTACACACCCCAATAACCTTTCAGGCCACACAGAAACTCTTAATTGGGCAAAGCTGTGAGAGCGAGGGGCGTCATGGAGGTGATGTGAGACACATGGCATGAAGCCACGAGTCTGGCTTGTAACCCTGGTCACATGTCCCCCCACGGCTTCTCTGTTTCCTGTCACTTTTACTGTCTGCTATCTAATAAAGGCAATATATCAAGCTGTTTGAGATATCCTGTAAATGTCTGTATGAGAAAGAGACATGTAAATAGCGAAAATCGAAAGAGATCAAAGTAAGTAAGCAGACTTGTAGTGGATAGTATCTTCAGATCCACTTTAGCCTGTCCATCTGACTGTGTGTTAGTGACAGACTGTCAGCTGAGAACAACTTGAAGCTCTGATAATGGCTTTGTGACACACCAGATGGGCAAAAACAATAGGATTAAGCAGTCCGCTCCAAAACTCTTAACCATTATTCTCTGCTCTTCCTCTCTTACCTGCCTTTACCTGTCCTGTGTTCTTCATTCTCCAAGAGCACAGCTGTGTGAATCTCAATCTCACTGATTCTTACACATTCATTTGTTTCAGCATAGTTTGCAAATGTGTAGATTTTCTCTTCCCTCACTTCACATTCCCCACTCACAGGAACAGGCCGTTTTAAAAGAAGCACCCCACATTACAAAACAAAGCTCTGCCTATTTGCCAACAAGGCCCATCTCTTCCTGAGCAAGAACCACAGTCAACTGGTCATAGAGTCACCTCCATGGTCACTGGCTGCAACGTGACGTATGTGTTTTACTTGTGGCTTAGTTGAAAGGAAAACTCTCACCCAAAAGATTTTTCATGGGCAAAAAAAACCTCTTTGTGATCTAATTGCCATGTCTGGAACTATTTTGGGTGGTGTGTTTTTGATATTTTCATAGATTATCAGCCACAAACAGACATTAATTCATTCATTAATTTGCAGTGTAGCCACAAACAAGATTGACAGCTATTTGCTACTGAATGTCAACATCAAACGTCACGTTTTGGGTTCAGTCCAAAAAAAGCATGTGATTCTTTCTAGAGTTCTGCAGTAATCAATAAATTAATTAATCAGTTCATACAAGGGACACATGTATACTGAAACCTCTTTCACTGTATTGCTCTTACTGTGTGATCAATTACTGCTCTCTCCACACACACAAACAAGCCACAATGAAATGCAACAAGTTCATGTCTGTTCTCTGAGGGTAGACATAAGTAATTCTGAGGAATGTGTCAGAACAAATTGCAAAATCCACTGGACAACATTTAGTTGTTCATCTGAATTGTCTAGACAGTGTTTCCTCAGCATATATCCCTGTGGATGAAGGGGGGCTGAGAACACCTGCACAGAGGATATCTTCCTTCTGATTACCACTTCCCTGGACTGGGTTTATAGGTGTGTTGGAAAACTGCTGAGGTAATGATGTTACAGCAACAATGTAAGCAACAGATAAGTTGTGTCACCATCTCTTCCCTCCAATCAGACCGTGTTTCTTTAGCCTTATCTGCTGCCAAAAGGAAGCCCAGGTAATTGGTTTAAATTTGCTCTGACATCTCGCAACCTGGATGACTAAAATGACACATAGACGTAAAATGTGCAAAATTATAAACTAAAATAAAGGTGGAAAAGGCAATTTGAGGGAAAGTGGGTACATGAAAATGAATGCTATGTCCTAAAAAAAACTATGAAAAAACCCACCTGAAATGAATAATTATATAATATATAATTATAATTCTGAAAGAATGAAGCTGAGTGAGTGTTTTTGTGAGGTTATCGGTTATCAGAGGAGGGAAGGCGGAACAAAGAGGTGAGGTAAGACCTGGTCAGTATTTTGTCTGGCTTAGAAGATTACTCTACGTCCATTCTCTACGTCCATCTGTTCCTCAAAGGGAGGAACAGATGAAAAAATAGGTGATATTTGGAGAGAAAGTTGTAGATGAGTCAGCAAAGTCTTCTCCTGCACATTTAGAGTCTGTTTTACAGCCCTCCTTACTCTCACACACATTTTAACAATTTACACACACACACACACACGCACACACGCACGCGCACGCACACGCACACACACACACACACACACACACACACACACACACACACTAATTCAGCCTCACACATCATCAAAAAGCCCTCACTTCAAAAAAGGACAAAAGAAAAAGAAAATCAGTCAAATGCTGGATAAGTTTGGGAGTGAGTGTGAATGTGCACACTGACATTGTTATATGCATTTGTGTATGTACAGTATGTGTGAGTGCGTGTGTGCACGGATGCAGAGTGTGAAATGCAGCTCATTCATCACAGTTGTCATCTATTTTGTACAGCCCAGGAGCATCTAAAGGCAGGGCGCTGATAGCACAGATAACCTAAACTCCACTTCCATCTATCACACACACACACACACACACACACACACACACACACACACACACACACACACACACACACACACACACACACACACACACTATTACTATTATTATTATTATTATTAATTTTTGGTTTGCTTTCTAGTACAGGAGGCCATAGTTTACTACTTTAGTACCAGATGGGAATAAAACAAGGATCTTCCATGAGAGCTACAACATCACAGATAACCTAAACTCCACTTCCATCTATCACACTCACACACACACACACACACACACACACACACACACACACACACACACACACACACACATGCGCACACACACACTATTACTATTATTATTTATTTTTGGTTTGCTTTCTAGTACAGGAGGCCATAGTTTACTACTTTAGTACCAGATGGGAATAAAACAAGGATCTTCCATGAGAGCTACAACATCTGGGCTGTCGGAGGGGCAGACAAGTGCACTGAGATTCCAGAGAACAAAGGCAATCATGAACTGCCTGGATGTTACTCAGTAAACTCTTTGTACAGTCATGTTACGTAATAAAATAGAAAGGGAGATGAGATCTTATAACGCACAGCACTAAAAGAAAAGAGTTCATCAAAGCTGTCAAGTTGGACTACTTTTTGTCTTGTCTCTATAAGTTAAAATGCCAGATCTGCCCTATCTTGTTTCTTTAAGATCAATAGAAGGTTGCTTGAGTAATATCATTTATTTGATAATCAAGACATATCTATACTAAAAAAACAAAGTAAGTAAGTAAGTAACAAAGAAACACCAGTAAGAACCTTAAATTACAAACACAAAAATGTTCAGCAATAAAACAAAAAAGCTTTCCGTTGTGGAGTGGCGTAGGGCTAAGATGAAGAGGAGGCAATGGATAGCAAGAACAAAGGAAAAAGTAGACAAATGATAAAACCTTTGATTATCATCTAAGTGGACATTGAGAAGACCTTTCATACGTTATTTGTTGTAAAATCTTTATTTCGACAAGTAGTCAAATACTTTCTGCAATTATAGTGTGTTTTTTGTACTGACTCAAGCTCAAGTCATAGTCACTTAAATGTATAGTAGTGCACACCCTACTCTAAAAATGGAAAAGGTCTGTACGCTTGCAGACATACACTTCTCTTCTGTCTTTACTACATTTGCCCTTATGCTGAATCACATTGCAAGTTTCTCACATTTACAGAAGGGGGCTATTTTTAGGTTATCCTACAAGATACCATTGTAACATTACATGCAGTATGACTACAAGTGAGCCATCTGTTTGCCCTCTATTGTTGTCATGTGATGACGTCAGAACAGTGCAGAGAGTTGTGTGGACAGGGAGTGACTCACCCCAGTACAGGTCATGCCATGTGGAGTTTGGATGCTCTGCCTTCACAACCGTTACCACCCCGTCTATCCTGCTACACAGCACAGGCAGATCTGACACCAAGACTGGACAACAGTCCATTTTTTGACAAGGAGGTCGCCCCGTCTCCCAGCTTGAATCACTGAGAAGAGCTGGGCCTGGCCTCCCTCTCATTCTTGCCTAGAGACGATTAAAAGCACTCCTGAAACGCCCATTTTGTGCAGACGGCAATTCAAAATTCCTCAGCAACCTTTTTTTCTGTAAAAGGCCTCCCGTCTTCGTTTTGAGAGTGAAATAAGACTTCCTGGACGAGTAGCAATGAAAACAGTGTGTCAGTGTCTCTGGCCTTAATGTCCCATTTTATTTCAGCCTCCAGCCAATAACTCCAGCATATATTTCACATCTCTGCTTCACTGCTGTCTTTCTTTTTCCTCCTCCCCTCTCTCAGAATTGGTTGGTTTGTTGAAGAGCCTTCAGAGAGCTCGTTGTTACCGTGTAAGTGTCGAAGGCAGAGACCAATGGCTATAAATACCTCTGCTCTGTCAAAGTGGAAGCCTTGAATAATTCAGTCAAATTCAGACAACAAGAAACAACTACTGTACAAGCTCTACAAACACTGTGACAGCTCATCACAACATGCCTTTCAGTCAAGGTCAAGACTAGCAGTGATGCACTCAGACAAACACAGACACACAAACACATATTCCAGAAATGAGAACGGAAGCATGAGAGTACGAGTGTTCAGTACAGGAACAAATATCTGTAACACTGAATCCGCAAGCTGAACTGAGTGTACTGAATCTTCAATGTCACTGCTTAAATCAGGAGCATTATGCATCGGAACGTCCCTCACTGGTGACTGAAAGCATCACTGTCAGCTCAGCCATATGATATAAAGTATGCTACATCCTGTTTAACAGCTTCCTAAAAGATGGCGAAAGTGAACATTGTGGGGATTTGAGTGGTTCATCCCATCCCTCCTTTCTCTCCCCCGACATTTCCTGTATCCTCTCTACTGTACACTTGTAAATAAAGGCAAAAAAAGAGACAACCAAAGCAACAGAAACAATCATGTTGAAAGTTGGTGGCTATTGAGCTATTAAACTTAACAGTAAGCACTGCTTATACAGACGGATGAAATAAATGTGGTAGTGGCCAGTGGCCACACACTCCACCCATAAAAGTATATAATCAAGGATCTTTTATCAACATTGGCTTGAAAATTGCATGTAAATAGCATGAGGTATAAATGACTGTACATTCAACTTGCAGTTACCAGCAGCTACCGTGCTGTGTGCAAAGCTTTTTTTTTTTTCCTCCAATGTTTATTATAATAATATTATACTCAACAAAAGAAAACTTATTATTTTATTATTCAAATCCAAAAAGAGATTCGTAATTTCCATCTTCCAATTCTACAGGAGTATGGGGGACTAATAACTTCACGCACCAGATGGTTTGTTACACAGAACCATTTGAGAAATTGTCATTGAAAACTGTTTGGGAAAGGGCAGGTACAGTACTTTCAAAAAAATATCTGGCAGGTGATTGGATGAACCATCTGTCTATCAGGTTCACCATTGTTGTTTTGAACGAACGGTCGTGGCCGTCACACACACCTGAACCCTGCCCGTAGCTGTCACTGCTACAGGCGGTGTGTGATATGTGATCCGGCGATTCTCATGTGATCTCGTGACTCGGTCGCGAGAATCCAGCTGCCGTGCAAGGTAAGGGGACTAATGATAAGAAAGAGATGGAGGGAGTAAAAAATGGAGAAAGAAAAAAAAATGGGATGCCTTGGTGTAAAGGTAGGCATGTGATTAGTCATGCCCAGTCAGAGGGATGCTTTACAGCTCTGCAAGTTGCTCTGTGTGTTGCCACATTTTCTAGACATGGCGCCCACAACAGTGAAACACAGTAGTTGTCAAGTCATGGCATTGAAAGAGTTTATGTAAACAAAATGATTCAACCAACTGTGTCAGATTACGCATAAGAATGAGTACTAGAGGTGAATATGGTGTGTAAGAGCAGCCATGACACTGTGAAATACACTTGACATTCAGAGGGAAATACAGTAACCTGCCGATGTGTGTACATGGTTGTTTATTTGTGTGTGTATGTGTGCGTGTGTGTGTTTGTGCAGATGACCTGTCATCCAATACCGCCCCTGTCAAATGTGATATGTCTCTGCTCCACTGTGAGACCTGCTTCAGCTTTGATTCATTGTTCAAATAGCATCACCATCTATTATGATTTGATATGGATCTGTCCTCGAGAGAGAGAGAGAGAGAGAGAGAGAGAGAGAGAGAGAGAGAGAGAAAGAGATGGCATAACACACTCGACTGACTTCTGATGAAAAGTACAGATAGTGGCCATCACTCTGCTGCGAACAAACAAACACAACACATAACACCTGCACACACACACACACACACACACACACACACACACACACACACACACACACACACACACACACACCTTGAAATGTGCAACTGTGAGACACTTGATGTGTTTTGTTTTACAGGGGTAAATGGCAGAACTTCTGACCTGCCAGTCTTTAACACTGACTCAGCTAACTTTAATACCAAAGACGTCTTCCAACCTCTCGCTCTCTCTCTCTCTCTCTCTCTCTCTCTCTCTCTCTCTCTCTCTAATAAGATGGATTAGTTGGCTATGCTAATCTATGTGCTGACTCCACACAGAGTATAGACAAGTGTGTGCTTGTGCATAAGCATACACGTGTAAAAAAAGCCTGTCCATTTCTGTGGTGTCAGCATTTGCATACTCACTCTGCATTTTACAAGTTGCCACAGAGAGTTTCTGACTGAACTCACTATCTCCGTGATGTGGGCTGGTACGGACAAATGAGATGACGTAACTGAGAGTAGTTTGTCATTGAAAGGTAAATGCTTTTTTGTTAGTTATTTTTATTAGCTTGCTCAGTTTAACCTTTGAGAACACTAAAACTACAGACTGAATAAATGTGAAAATTGCTGCTATTATTAATCACAGCAAAAGATGGACAAGGTGACCGTGAGAACACCAGGGGGCTTGATAAGCGATAAGGACACACTAGAGGATCAAAGCAATATTGTTTTTTGTACTCAATTGAGTATTCTATTTGTTTTCTATTATTTTCTGCCACCATCACATATTTGGTCTTTAGCTTTCTGGTTTTCATGATTTGGGATAAGACTGTACATGTATGGAGACAAAGACATATAAATTAAGTAGGCTCCCTTTTAAATGATGGTCAGTCTCACATAAAGGTATATATGTATGTATGTATGTATGCATGTATGTATGCACTGCATTTTGCCTTATACATATGTATACAACATTTATCGTGTTTTGAAATCACTATAATTCTACCTGAAATATTCCTGTTTTGCTGCAAATGTTTTAAAAAAAATAAAGCTGACAACAGCTGACATGAGCTCCAACTATCCATTTTAATAATATGAGTGATGCATCAAAACACCTGGCTTCATACATATAATTGCTGATCAATGACCACCACCACCAAATGAAAGAAATGCACCACCCACCACTACAGTATTCTCCCATAAACTATTTAGTTTAAGCTAAGGAAACATAATCTTGCAATTCACATCACATGCCTTATTTGACAATAACTATTTCCTCTTACTAGCATCCACATGTGGACTACAGGAACATCTCTTTGTCCTGATGTTCCAAGAGCACTCATCTCCCTAACTGACTTATACATTATGAAGTTAATTTATCTTTCTTTATGTAATCAAGCCTCTGTATTTGGGTCTAAATTGTATAGTATGTTGACACATGTGTAGAGAGTTGTCACTTGTTTCCCATAGGGGTTTTGCTTTAGCCTAAAAACAGAATGGCTTTCTAATTAGGAAGCTGCTCTGAATGTAGCTATTACAACACAGTCAACTGTATTTGCAATATAATGTAATACTAATCTATGGCAAGAATGTCTCTGACTGATGCTGATATTTTAGTAATATACAGTTGGCATGTATTGTATTTGCAATTGCACCATTCAAAGAGAGCCCTCAGCATTTGTCTTTTAAGGTGACAATGCCTGTAAAGATGTTCAAAAGAATGATATCGCAACTTATTTTGAAACAGAGTCAAATGATTTCTACCATTGTCGTTAAACAGGCTTAGATGATTACTGGAATTCATACAATTGTAGTAGCAATAATTATTGACCTTGCACCTTGGACATGAGTAGGTAAGAATCAAGCTACAAAAAGCCCACACAGTCCACCAATTTTTGGGGAAACTATGCTGATAGTTCCACAGTTTTGACCAGATTACTCCTCACCAATCCATTGCATCATATATCTAGCTATCTATCTTTTACCTCTTTCTACCACCCTACCCTCCAACTTGCTCTGCCCATGTCAGTCTCAGCTGCCGCAGCAACGCTGATGTTTAAGCATTCTAGGGGAGTGCAGACACACTCCAAAACTTCTTAATGGGTAGGCTAAAAATAGCTCAGGCTGGATCTGACTGGGCTGATTCATGCGGCTGTGAGTCATTCAACTGTGCCGCGGTGTAAGGAGAGCAAGGGAATACAGTGAGCGAGCACAAAGACAAAAGAAATAAAAGTTTTCATGCCTGTTAAGATATCGAACCATTGAGAAAATCAAGCATTGTCCCACCACAGAGAAAATGTGCATTGTTATGCTGTGTGTGTGTGTGTGTGTGTGTGTGTGTGTGTGTGTGTGTGTGTGTGTGTGTGTGTGTAGAGGTCCTGAAGGACATTCAAGACTGCGGGGCAACCTAAGAAAAATTAAGGCTGATATAATGGAAACTAGTAAAAATGCATTGCTGTTTCATTTACCATTTGGCAGAGTGTCTTTGTATTTGGCTGTAGCACACCCATTTTTTAATGGGGGATAGTAGGATGGGTTGGGGTCTTTTGGCTGGAGGGCTGTAAGATCCTAACAGATTGTGGCCAAGAGATTAACAGTACCATTGCTGAAAATGACTGGCCCACGGCAATTTGGTAGCATCATTAGAAAGGGAAGAGCAGTTCTTACTCACATCATTATCCCCTCCATTACCACGGGTAAACATCTACTATTAACCCCCACATACAGGCTAGCAGCATGTGTGTGTTAAGAGGGAGTGAGGGTGTTAGCAGGATGGGTGAAGATATTCAGGCATAGCCTACAGATTTAACAACTGTTCAGCTTTTTACAAATTATGCTGGACTCTGAGTAGTCTGGAGAGCACAGTTGTAACAGTACAATGACTTATAATAACACATGCATACCGCACACCTCCGCAACAAAATGCGTATGTATGACACGCCAATTCGTATGCCATTATTGGCGTGTTATCAAGACGCATACTCGCTTTTTAGCGTGTTTATCATACAACTTACATTACCTTGCGATTGCGTGTGAATTGATGCCGTAGTGAGTAGTATGAAAGGGCGAAAATCCATGTTGAGAGGTTGGTCGGGGTGGAGGATAGGTAAAACACAGGACTTTCACCCAGGAGAGCAGGGATAGTGTCCCGCGTGTGACGATTCCTTCGTGTCCCGCGTGTGACGTTTCCTCTCCACGTTTGTTCTTTTCCTAAACCCAACCCCGTTCTTCTATTCCTAAACCCAACCGATTCTTCTTTTCCTAAACCTAAACCGTGTGTCATGTTTCCTAAACCCAACCATAGATTTGTTCTTTTCCTAAACCCAACCGGTTCTTCTTTTCCTAAATCCAACCCGCGTGTGATGTTTCCTAAACCCAACCGTAGCCTTGCGATAACACGTAGCCTCGCGATAACACGTAGCCTCGCGATAATGTGTAGCCTCGCGATAATACGCCACGTGGCTTTAGAAAGTGGCATATATGTTTACGCTGTGACGTTGCAGACTGCCGTCCGCTGTATACAGCGTAGACATACACGCGGATAGCTCAAAATGCATACAGATAACACGCCACTTGGCTTTAGGAAAGTGGCATGTATGTTTACGCAAAGTCATTATGTCATGTTGCAGACCAGTCACTCGTGCCATCCTCTTTCCTATTTTTCTCCTTTTTTTCCCCCCTTTGACATCTACACTTCGCCTTTGTCTTTCCTCCCTTTCTCTGTCCCCTCAAGCAACAAGATGAACTGTTGGCTGCAGGTAGCCCTGGCCATGTTAAAGCGTAACTCTCGCCAAAATGCAGCCTAGGGTCTTTTTGTGAACGTACCCGAGTCAAACTTTCAAGATTTACCATATTTTCGTTTTTCGGTCAAATGGCCTTTTGAATGGGAGTGCTAGGGGCACTTTTATGCTAGCCTCAAAATAGCTATTTTTAAAACACTAAGAAGGCTCGACGCAACATGAAACTTTGCTCGAAGTATGACCAGGGTCTCTACACCTTAACGAAAGCATTGAGAACATTGTTTGTGTACCCAGAGTTTACTAAAAAGAAAGGTTTTGAGCAACTCACTGTAGCTGTTGTTCTTCTGGTCGTCGTCTATTGAGCCAGTCAAATATAGTCGAGGGAGGAGAGTAAAGATGGAACGCTCCAAAAGTTTAGTTCCATATAAATGCACGGATAATTCGTTGTTTTGTCGTTAGTGAAACACAATATTGACCTTGTAGTTGAAAAAGGAGCCTCATATAGGAATGACATTTCCTCCTATGGAGTCCGTTCATTCGCATTCGGAGATCGCCTATTTTTGACTGGGAAAATGGCGGATAGTGTAAACAACAACTGCTAACGTGAGTTGCTCAAAACCTTTATTTTTAGTAAACTCTGGGTACACAAACAATGTTGTCAATGCTTTCATTAAGGTGTAGAGCCTGGCGATACTTCAAGCAAAGTTTCATGTTGTGTCGAGCCTTCTTAGTGTTTTAAAAATAGCTATTTTGAGGCTAGCATAAAAGCCTAGCCCCTAGCACTCCCATTCAAAAGGCCATTTGAATGATAAACGAAAATACGGTAAATCTTAAAAGTGGCGATTCCGTCCTAAATATGCTTTTAAACGAAAGTTTGACTCGGGTACATTCACAAAAAGACCCTAGGTTGGCGAGAGTTACGCTTTAAAAGACAGAATATCTCTGTGGTGACAGATAACAGCCAAGAGAGTCAGTGATGGTTTAAACTGTGCCTCTTTCACGTGGTCACCTGCTTCCTTTCACCTTCCTTCCTTTTCCACATTTTTTGGTCTTTCCCCTGTCTCTATCATTGCTCTTTCAAACCTGGCAGAGAGGAGTGAAAAGAGATGGAGGCAGATATGGTAAAAAGGGATAGCACTTTCAAAGTCACAACTCATAGGTGATATAGAGTGGCAAAGAGAGAGAGAGAGAGAGAGAGAGAGAGAGAGAGAGAGAGAGAGAGAGAGAGAGAGAGAGAGAGAGAGAGAGAGAGAGAGAGAGAAAGAAAGAAAGACAGAGCAGTTGTTGGGCTACTTAATTGTAGACAGGGCTGTCTTTCCTGCTTCACTAGGCTGAGACATATTGCCCTAACTGTCAGTGACGCCTCAACAATTGCCTTCAGATAAACAACTCTGTGTGTGTTTTAATGTGGCCAGGTGTGTGTTATTCTGCTGTTGTATCACTATTGATGAATCTAAGGATGAGGAATTAAAATAATTGATTTGATGATTTGAAATGCTTCAGTAGGTTCAGAAATTAGCATGCCATTAAATGATACATGAAATATATTTTGCTGTGTAATATACTTTAATTTTATTCACTAAACACAATTAATAATCAAATTTCCTTTATCTACAAGTAGCTCTTCTAGACTTTGGAATGAATGGATAAAATTCTGATTATACAGAGTCGTGTTTGGTGTATCGGTGAGCAGCCGTTTCATTGCGGTAATTGTGTATGGGGGAAAAAAGACTTTTGGGGCCACTGTGCATCATGTAAAACTGTAATACTGCAAGCGGCCTCAACACCAAACATTTCCTCACAGCCCAGCGCTGTTTCTGGGCTTGGTTTAAAGTGTTAGTGAAATGGCAGTTAGACCGTCTTCATCTTTACGTAATGTGACATATGTCCGAGTTGTAAGGCATATGTGAGTGAAGTTTAGTTATGAGAGGGATTTAAATCAAATCTTTGTCTTTTTATTGGATCATTTAAAGTGGATGTGGTTCTGCAAAAAACAGAGCGATATAGAGCTGTAAAGAGAAACATGGCTGTGCAGGACTGTTGGCCTCCCACACCTCCCTCAACTGTGTTAGTACATCAGGAGGCGGAGGATAAGAGAGGAATTAATAAATTAGACCTCAACCACATTCTTTGGAAATGTAAACAAAGCTTTTTCCAATTGATATCCAAACACATACCTGCTCCTATGATTATCTCTGCAAGCTACTACAAACCCAAGAGATAATGGCCACGTGTGTTTTTTATGATGGTGTTTGCCAGTCACCTTAATCTGATTGGATCCATTTATGAATAAGCCCTGAGTTTAAGATGAATCATCAAAACTATTGTAATGTTTTCCAGGAAGAGAAAAAAATATTTTAACACAACACAGGGACCCACTGTGTATTTAATAAGCTCGGTGTTTGTAATGGTAAACTATCAGCCTTTTATCAACAGTGAGAATGAATGTATGGTGATGATAAAAACTAAAACAAAGCATCCCCGTTTAATATCAAAGAAAAACAACAATTCCTAGAGTCAGAGAGGAAGGACAGGGGAGGCAGAAGACACTTTTAATCGCTGAGAAATAGGTATCCGAGGGTTCTGAGTTTTTCAGGATTTATGAGTGAGTGGGGATCAATTTCAGGCCCATCTCCCTCCCTCCCTCCCTCTCCTCGTTCTTTTCCTCTCTGAAAGACATGCTCTGGCATCTCCACTTTGCTGTCCTTTAGAGGATGCTCCACCATCCGTCTCCCTCGCTATCTGGCCCTTTCTTTCCCACCTTCCCCTATCATTCTCTCACAATGCATTTAAATGGGGTATTTAGAGATTCCGGCCTTTTTCATCTCTTCACACATACTCTGAGGTAACCTCAATCCCTCAACAACCCTTTGAAAAGGGAAAATGTCCCAAATGCTCCAGAAATAGGTCCAAGGAGATGATGCATGATAACCCCACAAGGAATAGGGAGATATTTATGACAAACTTGTCCTTGGCACATTTCCAATATATGTACTTGCTGCAGCATCTCGCTAAACTTTTTCACACAATGACCAGATGTTTTTTTCATGATGCTGCACGTTGATTCCCCTGAGACCACAGCAAACAAAATGTGCCATCTGCTAATGAAATGACTAAATGGGGATGTGGTCACATTAATCTGATGTACTCGTAGTTATTTACAAAGGGTTCCATTCAAATCTGTCACAGGAGGATGGGTGGCAGATTTGTCATAGTCAGCATATTTACAATATGTAATAATATAATTCATACAACATAGTTCTTTGAAAAGGTGAGCAGTGGTGGCCTAGAGTTAGAGAAGAGAGGTTGGGACCGGGAGGTCGTTGGTTCAATCCCCAGACTGGCAGGATAAAATCTGGGTGGGAAAAGTGAAAGAGCAGCGCTTGTCCCTCTCTCATTAACACCACTGAGGTGCCCTTGAGCAAGGCCCTTAACCCCAACCGTTCCAGTGGAGCTGCTCAGTGGTCAGCAGATCAGACTGTGGTCGCACTGGGCAGCTTCCAGGTATGAATATGGAACTGTGTGAATGTGACATGTGATGACTGTGTGCATCGTTGCAAATGAAAAATTGTTAAAAAAGGTTAAAAAAAAAAAAAATAATAAAGACGCTGGCCTTTAAACATATTTACAGTGTTAATACCATTTAACAGGGACTGCAAGACTAGGCCTGTTTTGTTAGATAGTGTATATTTTTTTTTAATTCTTTTCTTGGTTTTGTACATCTGAGAACTGCTCAAAAGTCACAATGATAGGACAGGGGATCAGGGGTTAATGCCAAATTCTGGTGATTTTTGTTGTTTGTAATCTCAAGCACGATTGATTTCTTCACTTATATGAAACATCTAAAACTCAAGCTCAGGCATGTTCTCAGGTGACTGTTGACAGACATTGTGGGGAATAACAAACTGATATACAGTAGAAGTTGATGAGGAAGGTTCTGGGGAAGGGGTTACACCAAAAACTAATTTACAAAATGTCACAAAAATAATTCCTGGAATACACTGAACAGCACATAGTAATGATACAACTAATAACAAAAAAAAAACTTACTGTAAT
The DNA here is from genome assembly GCF_008315115.2 of Sander lucioperca. NCBI lineage: Eukaryota > Metazoa > Chordata > Actinopteri > Perciformes > Percidae > Sander > Sander lucioperca. The sequence continues at coordinate 15,136,109 of NC_050179.1, forward strand.
TGGTAAGAGTGCAATACTCTTTTGCAGCTTTGAGAGCTTTCCACACCTGATGCTGTATTACGCCACAAGTTTTTATTCACACTCAAAGTGAGCTTTTTATTATTAATTAACACGACATGATGGTTTACCGGTAGTTTGCTGTTGCATTTCCTGAAAAATGTCCCTTAATCTTGCAATTGTCTGTCTACACATTTTGAACAAAGGCTTAACTGGTCGACCTTCTCAGTGCACCTGTGTTAACTAAGCACTAATTAAGTGTTCCTAAAAGCTTGCCATTTTAGGAAGGAAGGAAAGACACAGTTTTAATAGTCTAAGCACAACAGGTTGTTTTAAAGAGATATTGCCAACTGTGTCTTTCACTTGAGCTCACATTGTCATAATGGATCTAGAAACAGGATTCAATTCAATTCTTAATTAAGTTTTAAGACCAGTATGCAGCAGGCTGTGCCTTACATTTTATAGTGTGACATGTTATCTAAGTGATACAATTGTATTGCAAAACAGGTAGATATACATGCTCCCCAAAATCTGAGTCAACTAAATTGCTGATCCTTTTTTTTTTTGCCTGGCCGAACAAAGGTCAAAATATTAACCATAATAATTTCAGGCAACTTACATGCTTCTATAATAAAAGTCACAAATATTTCTCCCCCCTCCGAGAATCGACGCTTCATCCTGTTAAAGCCCTAAAATGTTCTGTGCCGCACAGCACACACTGTGTGGTAATGCGACAAAAGTGAAAGAAAGTGCGTCTGAAATGCAACAAAAATGAAAGAAAGTGCATCTCCCCATTAAGAGAGACACTATGCGCATTTAGGCATGAGGCACGGCATCGTAACTTCATTGATTATTCAAATCTCCAGACATGCCTATAATACATTTATCTCTTAGTAGCGTTTGTGTGTGTGTTTTTACACGTATCAGAGAGAGTGCACATCAGAGAGATGGTGCTGCTCTCTGGCGGAAAAATTGCTGACTTGGGCTTGGGCTTAAACAACATGGGCCAGGGTCAGGATAAAGTTGTTTGCCCTTACAGGGCTCTAGGAAAGTGCCAGCAGAATGGCAGACCGGGGGGATGATTCCCATTTTTAAAAACAGGGACTGGAGTGTGTGCTCCAATTATTGTGACCTTCAGCACACACTGGGGCAGTTTCCAGTCGGGCTGAGAGGTTTCTCATTAATTTACAGTGTGCTTTTTCCTTATTTATATTTTCTAGTTTTAGGCTATTTATAATAAATAAACAACTACATCAATTGAGACATAAACATAAATGTTGAAATATTTTGACTGCCAGATGTTTTGTTTATTTGATCACAAATACATTAGCAGATGTTCTGACACCATAGCAAGGGCTATAGGACTTCCTGCGCTTTTCAGCACCACGGACAGAGCTATGGCCAAACACCAGAGCAACATACTACAGCAAGATAGAAACTTGTTGCAGTGTGACAAGTGTACAGCATGTACATGTACTGTATGTGTGTGTCTTTGTGCATGTAGACATCTTACCTAGCCGTGGGTCAAACTGCCTCATCTGAACCTCTTCCACATAGTCTGCTGGAAACCAGCCTGTCCTCCCTTTGACAGTGCCTTCCCAGAAACCTCCTTCCCCTATACTCAGCACTGAAAAGAGAGGAAAAATAGGGGGGGGGGGTTTTCTAAATCAGTTAAACATATCATAAAACATGCCTAGTTGTCATTGTTGTGAGGTTGTGGAGCCAGCAGAACCTTGGAAAAAAGACAAAAAGGGACAAAGGGCAATATAGCAAAATGAGGTATTTAGGTAGGAGAGTGAGAGAGAAGGATTTTTGTTTTACAAAAACACACATAAATCTGAATTGAGAAACTGTAATGTAAAAACATTGGTCTGTAACTAATGTACCGTACCAAGGTGATTGGGCAATATCGGCTTATTTCCTTTCATACCAATACATTATTTTTAAATTGAAAAATACAGAGAAAGGCTGACAGGGAGATGTAAAAGTAAAAGGAAAGAGTGGAGGGAAAATACAAAAGGAGATCAAGAAAGAAAAGAGGAAGGAGAGATGCTGAAAGAGAGAAAGAGGACGGGACAGAGAAAGAGAGAGATTCCTTCTAAGTTCAGCTGTGGTAATTAGAGATGAATGTATAGTTGATATTGATCTTCCCTGCAGGACTGAGGCCAGCATGCTCATTTCTACAACACTCATCCATTATTCCAGCAAGCTCACACAGACACAGACACAGACACAGACACAGACACACACACACACACACACACACACACACACACACACACACACACACTCCTCAGAGATCACCAGCTGGAACTGAAGCTTTGCCTGAGCAAGCCCTTCTTCTAAACCGGTTGCTAGGATACGGCAAAATGATGTTGCAGCCAGCAGACAGCCTGCTAAATGATGTAGTCTACTTCCTCCAAACTATATTCTACTCTGGCATGGGGACATGTCACAGTGATGTAACCTGGGGCACTATGAGAAGCAGCCAACTGGACTTCATTTTCAGTGACATGATAGTAAAAGTTCAAACATCAGCCATTCACAGGATTCCTTGCTATGTCTTTTAACAAATACATTACTTTCTTGAGGACTTACTGCTGCACTGTGCCCACATCTTACTTCCCTACAATTCAAGTTCATCCACATCCTGTTCAGAGACACACATGTAGACACCATAGACAGTAAAATAATGGACACAGCGATGCCATATACTTCGACGGAGACCAGTGAAGTCACTTTTCCTGTGTACTGCGCAGCCTCAAACTGAGCTTGACAATGTAGATGTGATGTGAGCAAGTCTTCTGGTAGATGTGCCAAGAGAAATCGCAATCATTCCGAATCTTGCAGAGACGGAGAGCAGAGGTATATGTAAGGAGATTACATTACATGTCATTTAGCTGATGCTTTTATCCAAAGTGACTTACAATTGCTATATATTAGAGGTTGCACGCCTCTGGAGCAACTAGGGGTTAAGTGTCTTGCTCAGGGACACATTGGTTGATGTATCGCAGTGGGAATCGAATCCAGATCTCCCACACCAAAGGCGTGTGTCATATCCACTGCGCCATCACCATCATAACATAGGCACAGGCTAATTATTGCTAACTAAAATGCTAGTTAACATTAGTAATTCAACTTAAACAGCTAATGTAAGTCGAAACTGCCTGCGAGCTTCTCCTGACTATACGGTAATTTCTCTACTGTATGACAGAAAGTTGCTTGGTTATGAGACAATCGTTAGCCTGTTTTTACAAAAACGTCTGCTACGGAGCCATAACGTGAGATACAAGGTAATGGAGCCTTTTATACATTGTTGTGTTTCTTTAGAAATAAACAATGGACAAATAGAGTCTTTAAACGGTTCAGATGTAAAGTTATTTGCTGTCAAAGTGACGCCAAAATGAATGGGAGTCAATGGAATGCTAACGTAAGGTGATGGCTTGTTAGCCTACAATCTCTTGCTTTCCGGATGTTTACTTACCCCCTTGGTAGAAACAGGCAAGAGCAGGAGAGTGTGTTTAGAAACATTTACAGTATTAATCTGAATGCATGCTTTCTTCAGATTTTGTGTTGCCAGCTGTCTTGTCATATCTCATATTATATAATTAATGCTCTCTGTCTATGTCAAGTACATAAGCTATCTTTACAAGTTGTTATTCTACACTGCTACTGAAAGAAAACTGATTTACTATCAATGCAAAACAAAATATAAGTTAGCCTATTTACATGCTTATTATTTAAAAAAATCTTGATATGCACTTGTTGACTGGAGATGCACACCCAGCTAAACCCCCCATACCTCCACTGTGCCAAGCTAAACATATAAAAAAGAAAGAAGCCGTGTGCAAGAGGAGGGAAAGGCTGTTTATCGACTTCCCACTGTAAAAAACATGAAACTCAGCACACAGAGGATACATGGACTGATCTCCCTCTCTGATCTCAACTTAACACAACTTTACCCTACCTGTCTCCTGAGAGCAGACTTACTCTGTCTCTTTATTTCCATGTTTAAACCCTTTTATCTTTCTCTCCCAATCCTCTCTGCAGTGTTTCTGAATGATTTCTCGGTCATGGTCTCCATCTCCCTCTTTGTCTCTGTCAGTGTGTCCGTCTATACTGTAATGGTGTTCCTGCAGTAGACAGGTGCCGGTTGTGCTCTCTGTTCCCCATTGACAGAAATGAAAGAAAAGGTGACACCTCTGATTGATCTTCTAGGCCGTCCTCGCTCACTTCCCTTACTCCTTTATCCCCCGACTATTAATCCATTATTGGTCCAAGACACCAACACCTGACAATATGGACAGAATCGACCACTGAGTAATGCAACCAAAATTACCTGTTTTACACATCTAAAAAATCCATGTACACCTTCATACCATAGGCTGTTATTCCACACATACATAGGTAATATACATACAAATGTCTGCTTCAATTTACTTTAAACACACCCCAGGCACTCTAAATGCAGAAATCAAGCCAATTGTCAGTGAAGTCAAGGAAAGGTCAGTTATACACACACACACACACACACACACACACACACACACACACACACACACACACACACACACACACACACACATACACACACACACACACACACACACAAACACACATACACATACACAAAAGTAAGTATTTTAAGTACATAACATGTTTGACAATCCTCACAGTGCCCTCAGCATTTTATAGCAGACGGTCTCCACAAACACACAGAGAAAACATAAACAAACTAAATTTCACTGACCCTCTAACACTCTTAATAAGTCCTTAAAGCTGTAATTTAGCTGAAATAATACCTAGCTGTTTTGATTAAGTGGTACTGTGTATTTACAGTAAATCTGGGTCTATAGATACATTTATTTCTTTTATTGTATACAGTATCTGGCACAAACACAACAACCACATGCATGTATAGTACTGTATATGTCCACACAGCAAAAAGGCATGCATATACAGTATATAAACGCCCTTACATGTACCTCTACCTTAAATTGCCACTCTGTTTTGTTGCTTGCCAACACCGTGTTGGCATGGCAACTGTCCTTGTGAATCAGATGTGGGCTCACAGGAGCTAAGTGGCAGGAAGGAACTCAAACAGTGCATCTCTTTGCAGGAGGATTTACAATAAGTGTGCCACGTTGATGTTTTCGTCCAACCAGACCGCTTTGGGACCACTGCCATGTGAAGACTACCATTTTAACACAATGGGCTTGTGCCAATGTGTGACAATGGACATTTTGCATTTCTCAAAGTTAAAGGTTTTTAAGATAAACGGATTAAATCCAAAAACAAACATTGCAAAGCAGTCACTACTAAGGTTTGTTGATGTAACTGCATTTGAGAAAGCACAGGCTGTGGTTTCTTATTGGCAGGAGTCTGCAACCACTGGTGACTTCAAAAAACTATATTCGCTCATCCGCTCTGAGGAATGTTATAAGGTCACATTCTGCGATAAAGAATTTCTGGCTCAGTGGTGGAAAAATCACTTTCTAGTTTATTGGACCTTCTCCATGCAGACACATTTGACTATTAGCTCTTACAAATTACAGCTAAACACTAAACTAAAACTAACTAAAATGTGTTTCTGACAAAATAATAGGTAGAATTTTGATGCCGAAGGGCAGCCAAGGGCAGTAAAAATTGTGTTTTCAAGTACCTGATGTTCATACTGAATGGCCATTTGTTTTTAACTTCATTTTAGAGGTTTTGGAAAAGGACATCTCAACAATTTGATACCTGGGTCAAAATGAAGAATGAAATTATTTCTCGAATTCTGGACGTATTCTGTAAGAATAATTACATTGAACAAAGGCATGAGTGGCAGCTGATCTCAAGCAGGATAATAAATAAACTCTGATACTGTAACTCTGGGACTCACTTAGCTTCTTTATCCAGATTTGCCACGGTTTTGTTCCGCCACACGCCATACCCCTCAGAAGCGGAGCATCTTGCCTGCCCGACTCGCAGATTTTATTGTCTCTACAAGTACTTGAAAGAATAATCACGTATTTATTAAGCATCTACCTTCCACTCCAAGCACTCCTGAAAATAAACTTCATGCCTCTCTTCCCTTTTCTGGAGTTGTCCATCACAAGGTTTGTGATGTCTATTATGTTTTTCCATCTCCAAGATGAATCTCTTGTTGTTTATGGTGTTGGATAGGAGACATATACAATATTGGGGGGGGGGGTGTCTTTTGGTAAATTGACTGGATGCTCTTGCTGTTTTACTTCCTGCCCGGCTGTTTGAATGCCCTGCGACTCACGTGAAAATAGACCTGGTGCATACCTTTAGCGGAACAGAGAGCTGCTTTTCGCACGCTTCTGGGACGCGCCGTGATGCGAGTGGTGGAATATCAAGCATTGACTTCAATGGCCGCGATTGCTTGCCCTGGTCACGGCGCCTTTGGAATGTAGCGCAGATGCGCCAGTTGAAAAATAGGGTTTAGGAAGAGTTGCTTCACTGAAAAACAATGAATGCCATTTGTTCTACTCTCTATGGAGGTCAATTGGGGCTTAATTTAACAACAGTTCAGTACATGAGGCAATCAACACCTCAGCTGGATATCAGACAATAAGAGGTCAGGCCTATCTCAAATGTACCACTAGAAGCAGTGACCTCCACAGGTAAAGTAGTGGGTGCAAACACACAGCATATGTTGACATGCAATCATACACACAGTCACACAAGAACACGCACCAGTATACACGTGGTAATACACCGAGTAGCCACTTGATTATGTACACCTATTTACAGTAGTAGCATGTTGTGCTTCCTCTAGAACAGCATACATTTGTCTGGGAATGATTGTGCAAGATGCTGGATGCGTTGAGTAGGAATATTGTGCAACGTGGAGTTGACTGCGTTGAGCAGTTGCTGCAGTTTCAACAAATGCCCAGTCATGTTGAGAACTAACCTGTTTATACCAAAGATGCTCAGAAGGATTGAGGTCTGGGCACTGTGCAGGCCACAGAGGCAATAAAAACCGTGGTCAACAAATCATTTGGTGACGTACTGTATGTGCCTTGTGACATGGTGCATCATCATGCTGGTGGTGTGGATAAGCTGTAGCCATGAGGGACTGACATGGTCACCAACAGTGTTAAGATATGCCGTGTTGTTCAGCCATTCTTAAGTCGGTATCAGGAACCCCAACGTGTTAATGTGTACCAAAAGAAAAACAAAAAAAATTCCCCACACCATCACACTGCTACAACCGGCATGTGATGTTTACACCTAACTGGATGGCTCCATGGATTTATGCTGCTTGTGCCAAAATTCTGATTCTTTAATCAGCACAATGCAAAAGGGTTTTTTCTCTCCTCAATGGACCAGTTTTGATGTTCCTGTTCTTTCTTACACATATCGCAATTTGAATTACATTAGCTGAATCCAAGCTTAAAGTCCAATCCAGAAGTCCAGAATAGAAGTAAGACTTTGTCTGTAACACTGGCCAACATACTGTATTGTAAAGCCTCATAGAAATCCACACAGTTATCATAGTTTAGTGGATTAAACATCTCATTGAGCAATAATGGAAAATGCTGGGCTTATATAGAAATAACATACAGACAAAGCATCAAATGTGACCAGAAAAGAGAGTAGCATAATAGAGAGCCCCAGAGAATGAAACAAAGGGAAAAAATTTGACAGAACAAGGCTTGCATTCAGCAATGACAAAGAGAGATGAGAGCCAGCTAAAGACAGACACAAGCTGACACAGGGAAAGAGCTATGTTTCAACAGTTATTCATGAGTGTCCAAGAAGTCTGCTGTCATCGTGAAAATGGAAAATGGTGAAAGGTCTGGTACCATATTGTTCTGTGTGTGTGTGTGTGTGTGTGTGTGTGTGTGTGTGTGTGTGTGTGCGTGTTACTTCTGAGTTTTGCCTGTTGGTTAAGTCAGCCTTGGCTCCCGGTTTAAAAATAGCATCAGTGAGGATGCAGAGCTATTTATACTCTTCACACACCCTGCCTGCAAGCTTCAATGCATCCCTGCTCGAATGTGTGTGTTTGTGTGTGTGTGTGTGTGTGTGTGTGTCTGCCTGTGTGTGACAACCGATTGAGCTCATTTTAATTCTTGCTTTGCTTCGCTCTATTGCTTGAGCTGAGTCATTCATTTTCTTTCTCCTTCTCACATCGTCTTTGTTTCTCTGTACACCAAGCAACCAACACACAGACACACGCACACGCGCACGCGCGCGCACACACACACACACACACACACACACACACACACACACACACACACACACACACACACACACACACACACACACACAGAGTGAGGACAACTGTCATGAATTAATGAAGGAATAAATGACAGCTGGTGAGGAAAGGACTAGACTTTTTAAAACACATACACAAACATATTTTTCACAGGTAACAGCAGTGGGTGCGTCAAACTACTATATTTGCCTGCAAAAACATAAAGGATGCAGCTGTACTGAGAAAGGCTGATGGCTTACTGCCACTGATGCACTCACACTGATTCAGACAGGGATGCCATGGATGACTTTCCAAAGCCAAAACACAGCTTGATTTCCATAAAATGCCACGGTAGGCTTTCGGCACATTGGATTTGCCGTCAGAAACACATGGAAACTGTGCATCTTTGATATCATTATTCACATACCAAATTGAAATATTGGAATGTAGCAATATTAAAGAAGGCAAATATAATATTGGGGTGATAACTGACCTATTTTTTGCAACTATTTAACTCCTACCTGCTGAATGAAAATGTAGATGTGCTGCTTCATGGTACTATTGTGGAGTGCTTAGACAACCTGCCTCTTAAATTTGTCTCTCTAGCTGCTGCATACTATTCTTAATGCTTTCCATTGAATTGCTCTACAAAAACAATCTGTCATTTGCCTTTTCATTTTTACAGCATTCACTGTTTAACTGTGGTCTTCAGGCAGACAGATGTATATATGTATCCAAAATAATCACATTCAAAGTGATGGACTGTACATTTTCTGCATCCATATTCCACAGTTGCATAATGTAGACATAACAAAAAAGGGAAACAGTGAGAAAGAGTGAGGAGATCAGCAATTAGTAAGCTACCTGGTAGCTTGTTCTACTGGTAGTAGCATCTGCTTACACACACATTTAAATAGCAAGCAGGAGCTTTGTGACGAAAAACACAGGCTATTGTAATTTTTTCACCATTCTGTTGCTGCTCCCTGCTGTTCACTTCATGCCCACTGCTTTGCTTCTTAGTTTCCTCTGTGTCTCTTTAGCATAATGAGTAACAAACACTAACAGCACTGTGACCACTAGTGTTAAGAGGTGTTAGCATGCAAGACTCACACAGACAAAAACCTTTAACCCCGAAGTGGAACATACCAAAAGTTTCAAGTTTAAATTTCAGAAGTCTTATGAATGTTTAGATTATTTTTAAATGAAATGAAATATGAATACATTGGGGACCCCACCTGTGGTCCTGCCCTCTGGGTTAGCTCCCACTACTCCATGTGAGAATCGTACTATTCTCTATTAAAAAACCTAGTAATAATGTGTTTTGAAACTATTCCGTGTTTGCATGTGAGGTACAGTAAGTGTAATGTAATGTGAAAGACGGACTCGCTGAATAAGTACATATCTCAGCCTACATAGCTGTGTGTGTGTGTGTGTGTGTGTGTGTGTGTGCACTTGACATAAAGTGTGTGAAGGTGAGAGTGGAGAGCATTCTAATAACCAGAGTGGAGCTGTTATTAGATTTGGATCCCTGCACTCGTTATTAAACCTCAGTTCAATTCAGTGTAATAGAGAGACAGAGAGCATAGTCGCATCTTTATGAAACAAGGGGGACACAAATGGAGAAACGCTAACACACGCCTACACACACTCAACAAGAAAGAGAAAGGGGGATGACTATGTTGTTTGTGCAACAGGTATGGTCTTCATTACTTGTAATATATGTGGAGGAGAAAACATGCTAATGCTCTGGAGGGAGAACAGAGGTCACATGGAACGATATCAATTAAGTATTATATAGCAAAACCAGTTATAATAACAGAAACAGAGAAGATGAATACCGTAGGTAAGGAAATTAAGTTTAATGACAAGAATGGAGGTGGACATGGAATAGGAGAAGTAGAGGTGGCTGGCAATTAAGAAGGTGATGTGGGACAGCATGGGTGGACCCTAGAGTAGATACAAGACTGAATGAAGTAGAGAGACAAATAAGATAAATAAGTAGGGAGAGCGATAGTCACACTGCTCTGAGTCAAATGTGTGCTGTGTTTGCTGCATGTTCCTTCTCACAGGACTTATTTTGCTTAGAAGAGGGAAAGGGAGTGGTGCAGTCTCGGGCTCATCAGTATTCAACTGAGAGAGAGCCTGAAAGAGATAAAGACTTGAAAAGTTAAAGAAAAAAATATTGAAAATATAGAAGAATATGGAAACAATGAGAAATGGCTTTTGTTTTGAATGACAGCAGAGTCAGGAGAAGGAGTGGAGCAAAGGAAGGAAAAAAAAGGAAGAACGAAGAGGGCTGGAGTGTTGTAAATTATAGTGGGAGGAAGCAGAGGATGAGAAGAGGGAGGAAAACTCCAAGGCTGACTCAGAGGGATCCCTCTTCTCTTTTCTTTTCATGTCGTTCGTCCCTCCCTCCCTCTCTCCCTCCCTCTCTCCCTCCCTCCCTCCCTCCCTCCCAGGCTTGAGTGGTGCTACATGGCATTCCTCTTCTTTCATTCTCACTTGCTTTTTATTCCATTTCTCATTCGTTCTGTCCTTCTGTGTCAACCCTCAGGTGGAGACAAAAATAGAACAGGCTACCTAATAGTCACCCTCTGTCTTTGCTTCTTCTTTTTTTCTTACTCCAGGGCTATATCGCTCACAGGCCTGGCTCTGATGGCACAGAAATAGGAACAAACTAATAAATTCAATGGTGAATTATCATAGGGGTGACCCCGAATAGTCGAATATTCGATGCTTCGATCGAAGGAGCATGATTTGACTGCCAATCTCATAGTTGAATCTTTGCAGAGGCGTTATGAAATGAGAATCATGCCATTTTGGCTATATGGGGGTGCTCAATGTCGGATTTTACATATAACTACCTGTTTTCTCCCATTAAGTTAATATACAGCATATTATTATATAAATATCAACATATAATGCTGTAAATCAAAATGTGCAAAGAAAGAAGCTTTTAATAAATCTTTTTAAAGTGCGTGAGTAAATCAACAAAGCCCCATGACAGATTTAAGTTTCACTTTCCATGAAGAAAGTCTAAAGTTTGGGTACACTTTGAAATAGCAAAAGATGTTACAAAGTAAGGCATGATCTGTCCACCCCAATTATCACTAAATCCTGCACACCAGACCAGCAAGCTGCGGCGATATATACAACGAGGCAACGTTTGCGTTTGTGGCAAAAAAAAATTATGACAAAAGGATTGTAAAAGAAGCATAGAGTGTGCGCTGCAGGACAGCCAACTTTTGCTCTGTGCACTCCGCTTCTCGTCACCGGGAGCGCGTGCCAGCTGCTGACTGCTTGAGTGACACGCAAGCACGCGCTCCAGACCACTTGCAATTAATCTTCTATACCCCTGCAACACATACAATAGTCTCGCTTTGCCAGACCTTCCTCCACAGAGCTGCAGAGGGTCTAGCTAGTACACACAGCATTCTAGGATGGGAGAAAAACGTGCTCTGGTTTATTGGCATTTCATTAAACCAATCACAATCGTCTTGGGAGGTGCTAAACGCCGGATGCACAGTGCCGCTGCAAAATAGCCTCGGGAAGGAACTTGTTTTGGTGGAACATGTACGTTCAAAGGTTTTAGTCGTGCAACAGAACACTCAGATTCGACAGACAAACAAGCAGTCTGGATTTACCCTGCAAGATCTAAGGAGCAGTTAACCATAGTCCTCATAAATCGACCAGAGTTCAAAATTACAACACAAAGAAAGCGGAAGGTAACGGACATCCGGCCGAAAAAGAGTGACATCCTGCCGGCACCGGAGCAATCCTGGAAGTGGAACGTCGTGGATATAGACTACTTATACAATAAGAAGCTACTCTTTTTATGTCTGTGTCCTAATCGGTTGCATGTTTTCATACAAAAGGAACTTTACACACAGCGTTATCACAGCTGAGACAAGACTTGACCAATCAGATTTGACTATGTAAATTCTTAGTCGGGGACACCCCTAAATTATCATTAATATGTATGCATGAGCATAGGCAAAAAAATCTCCATCAAAACATGGACACATGTTTGAAAACAGATGTTTTCACCTGGTACACCAACCAGCAAGGAACAGAAAATAGTGGAGTTCTCCATCAGAGTATGCCAGTGATTGATTAGCTGTAGACCAACCATTGATTGTCTGTTGATTGTTAATAGATCAGTGATAGATTGTTTGTTGTTGAGTCGTTAGTCACACACCTAATCGTTTGATTGACGAGTCAGGGTGACACATAAATGATGGTGTTTATGCCGTGATAAATGAACATGCTGTAATGAGCTGAGCAGCGACCATGCTCCAGCCTCTGTTAGATATTATTACATGACAAAAATGTTGACTGAAATTGCATGTGGATGCATGTGAGCATTAGGTTGGCGAGTGGTCATGGGGCTGAATTAAAGGACATTAATAACAAGGATAATCTCGAAGGAAACTGTGTTTGTTCTTGTTTGATTGTTTTTTTTTCAGGGAGATTCTGCGTGTATTTGGAGGGGTAGTGGTGGCGCAGTGGATATGACACATGCCTTTGGTGGCCTGGGTTCGATTCCCACTGCGATACATCAACCAATGTGTCCCTGAGCAAGACACTTAACCCCTAGTTGCTCCAGAGGCGTGCGACCTCTGACATATATAGCAATTGTAAGTCGCTTTGGATAAAAGCGTCAGCTAAATGACATGTAATGTAGTGGTGGGAGAGCTCAACAATAAGAGGTCAAGACACAAGGTTTTTCAGAAAAAGCTACTCTACCTGACATTACCGGGTAAGGACATGACCTTTACACGCATTTTCACACCCACGATGCCAGAGTAGGTTGTCACTGTGCAGGACAAATACGCCTGTTGTTAACAACCATCTGGAGTCACTCAGTCAGTTCAGCACAGCTCTCAGCGTGCCCAACTCAAACAGCGCGCATCACATTGTACATGATAAAGTGATTGTAAATTAAAAGCATATCACTGTTTTGTTGAATATGTATTTGTGTCAGTCAATGGCTCCGGTTTATGCAGCAGTTTTCCTGTTCATGTTTATTCATGTACTGATTAACTAATTCATGTATGTTAGGCAAGCATGGGTTTTAATTTCAATGAGAGGGTAAGTGTGGGATGATCCCGCGAGCTAGCGTGCAACGTATTGGCATGTCTGGACAACAAAAAGATAAAGAGGATGAGAGTGTAACAGGAGAACAGGTGGTGTGTTCAGCAGGGAGCAGGTAGGTGCGTAGGCGGGACTTTGCACCCACTGCCATTCTGATTGGATAGCTGAAGGTTAGCTGTGACATCAACGTCCTTGCCTTGGGCATGTCCAGTATCAATAACGCACGCACGCACGCACGCACGCACGCACACGCACACACACACACACACACACACACACACACACACACACACACACAGCTTTGAACATTATTAATGGCCAACGAGTGAAATCTGTTAATAAACTGACTCGCCTCAGGTCCATACTGTGATAATAATAATTTCTCCTGGGGAACATGGCATACACGCTCTAAACTCTCATTGCCAACACACTCTTTCCTCCAATGCCCCAATGCAGACTGCACTATGCTATTACATCTTTGTGGGCTCTCAGGGTTTCCTCGTGAGGGGTTGGTGAGGGGCATGTTTAAAATGTGCTTTTTAGGAATGATATATTTTTATTCACCTATCTTGTGGCCACACTTTTCACATCTATGGATCATACCTAAGAAGAGCGAAACATTTGCCTTACGCGGTGTAGCTAGCAGGTAGTAAGCATGTGTAATGAATAATAAGGTGAGGATGCTTTTGGGAAACAGCCTACAAATGTAAAATTGTGTGCAAAAGGGGTGCTATTACTGTTTTCGCCTTAAGGAATGTTCAGCAGGGTTTTCTTTATACACATGCATCACAATCACCACAAACAATTGGTAGCTACGTCTCTAAATGCTGTCATACTGTACAGTAACTTTAAATGCATTCAACACTGTTGAGCTCAAAGGTTATATAGTTGAGCTAAGTGAGGTCTCACATAGTGTTAATGAAGTGCAAGTAAATGAGTGGAAGGCACACATTGCAGAATGTTTACCCCACAATAAATGATCAAAAACACTAACCCCGTATAAGCAGTGTATATCTGATCCAAAAAAAAAAAAACATTGTGTCTGTGCATGCATTTGCGAATAGGTACAAGATAGAAAGAGAAAGACAGACAGAACAAGGGCAGAGAAAGACAGAGAGACATTTCTCCCATATGTGCTTCGGATATTAGGACAGCTGGTTGCTGAATACTTGAAGGATGCTGTTTATCTAACTTGTGGGAGGCAATTACTTACACTGTGCTGCTCAAAGACAAACACACACAGAGGCAGACATTCACTTACAAATCTACACACGTGCACGCATCACATACACACTTCATGATGCAAGCAACAATGGAGAGATGCTCATACTTGCACAAACAGAAATACCCACACACGCGTATGGTACACTTCATGCAACTAGCAGACAGAGAGGAAGTCTAATTAATTCAACTCAAGCTCACTGTTGGAGGCTAAAAATGGTATTTAGTCTAAATTCAACACTTAGCACACAAGATCTCACCTCAACCTGTTTTCTAAGTAGCAGATAAAAAGATAAAATGGAGGAATATGTCTAAAAAAATATGCAGGTAAAAGAATATTGTTTCTTAGAACCAAATGGAATTTTTGAAAGACATAATTTGATCATTTTCATTTCTGTCTTAAATTACATGTCGTCGCTGTTCAAACCTCTACTGGGCCTTAGAGAAGCAAGAAATCTAGTGTCAGACTTTGTGTCTGACACTAGACTTTCATATTCTCAAGCAAACTAGACAAATCCACCTCCAAATTAACAATTTTGTTAAACATCGAAATTGATGATGATACTTGATGACACCAACAGTTTCATTTGAAAGTAATACATGGACTACATTCAGGGTCGGACTAGGACAAAAATTCAGCCCTGGCACTGTAGCCACACCAGCCCACATTACCACGCCCATGCAGCCACGGACACATGCATTCACTAATTACATGTGTGTACAGATGGTGAAATAATATAGGCAGTACCTTATGTAACAATTTTTTAAACAGTTAATGTAAGTAACTGGCAAACAATGCTTACTACTTTTTAAAGAGCACACGTTTATAACAAATTTACACATACTGCCTGTTTATGCCGTTTGTATGCTGTTACCGTCATTCTCTACAGTATCTTGTTCTTTGTTGTCACTGTCTGTCTGTTCGATTGTCCGTGTTTCTCTTTGTTGACACTGTACATATTGTCTGTCTGGTTCTCCATCTTTTCATCTGTTTTAACTCTCTAATTCTGCAATTTAAATATGTTTTTATGGCTGTGATTATACTTCAGGGTTTTTCCTTGCTCAGAATTGGCCTTTGGAACACATAAAGTTTTGAGGGTAAAAGACTTCAATTCCTGCATTCTGATACATTTTTAGGCACCAATTTATGGTAAAAACACCTATATATATGTATTTATGGCAAGGAAATCACAAAATTCTGGTGGCAGGTAACAATTCAAAATATAATTATTATAATATATATATATATATATATATATATATATATATATATATATATATAATATTATATAATATTATATTCAGTAATCCAGTAAGGGGGCTTTCACATCTGGGACATGGGCTGGATACGACAACACTTGACCCCAAGGTCCAGTTGTTTAAAATAGCATGAACAGGGCTTTATGGTCACTTTTTTTCCCCAAGGAGCACGTTTTGCTCCCAAGTTGAAAAATGTAGGATTAATTTACATAGGCTACTGCTTTTACTGCTAAATTGTACAATAACACAATCATGTTATGGATAGAAAACGTTGTGAAGTGTAATGTTTTCTACATTCTACTGATCAAAAATTATCAGTGACGTTGAATATAGCCTACAGTGTAATGGACCAGCACAGTTCATGCATACATGTGAACCGCGGATTAATTGCAGAGTTTAAAGGTGCTCTAAGCAATGTTGGGCGATGTCACTTCTTGTTGACGTTCAAAGTATTTTCAAACAAAACGGAGGCTAGCTCGCCCCTCCCTCCTCCTCATCCCGTCCCTTAAACTTAAACACACATTGTTAATGATTTTTGCAAGTTTACATTTTTCATGAAGAGAATGTTTCATTCACAGCTAGATCCTAAACAGCATTTCTTATTCTGTATTTGGTTCTTCATTCTTCAGTTATCTGTATTAAAATATGATAATTATTTGATATATATATATATATATATGTGTTTTGTGGTGCAGGTTGGCACAGTTTGTTTTTGTTGGCGTTTGTGGAGCCTGGGCTGTCTACAGAGACCGCGTTTTTTTACAGTGTGTTCAGGGGACAGGCAGCTCGCGGATAGTGAGATGTTTGCTGTATGTGACAAAACATGTTGTAGCCTAAAAAAACGTGTGACATCACTTAGAGCACCTTTAACCTACATAGTGTAAAACTAAACACTATGTGAATGGGGCAGAGCAGAACGACGGAGCAGAACGACGCTGCTTGTTCTGAGTTGTCATGTGTACTCCTATAGGCCTACACTTCGCATCAGACGTTAAAACCAACTGTACCAAAACACCGAATTAGACAACTATTTAACGATTTAACAAGACGTTTTTAACCGGTAATGAAACTGTCTCAATTTAATGCTGATGCCGGTCCCCCAGAGCAGCATAATCACAGGGAGGGTCCGGTAAAGCCTGAACCCTGCAAACGGAGATTCTGTTTGAAGGTGATGTGCTTGATTTTGACTGAACCTCCCAATTTGAGTAACCTCTGGATGGTTCAGTCGGCCCATCTCGGGACCAGGCCGGCCGTTGCCGACTGGCCAAATGCTTAATATTTATTATTATTAATATTATTATTATAACCATAGTGAAATCGTGCAAGCGATAAAAAACTGTCCTATGCACTGTCGGCCTGTAAAAACAATTTATTTGTATATATAAAAAAAAAAATCTGACCGGCCCACATTTAAAAAAAGGTCCGGCCCCTCTGGCATTTGCCAGAATTGCCAGATGGCCAATCTGCCCTTGACTACGTTACACTAATGGCGCTTTTCCATTACATGGTACCAGCTCGACTCGCCTCGACTCTACTCGCCTTTTTTGGTTTTCCATTACGAAAAAAAGTACCTGGTACCTGCTAACAGGTACTTTTTTTAGTACCTCCTCAGTCGAGGTTCCAAGCGAGCTGAGGCGAGCCGAAAAGGTGACGTGAAAGCGACAGAGGGGGGTGTCCTGAACAAACCCGCTATTTTTAAACAGTTTAGCCAGCTGTTTTTTTTGCTGCCTCCAGCTTAATTTGAAACTAAATGTGTCTTCTGGCAACACACACCTTCGACGTTCTGTGTGTATGTCGCGTTAGGTCACAGTAGTTTACTGTGGCGCCGCTTGTTTACAGTTCTGCGGAGGCTCCGGCAGAGCTTTTGCCGTAGCCTAACTACATACACACATGGCCGGCTCCACGCACACACCAGCGCACAAGTATAAACATCAGGCCACTTTTACATAGGCTATATCAGGCTACGGCGAAAGCTCTGCGTGGAGCCACAGAACTGTAAAACAAACTCAAGTGGCCTGATGTTTATACTTGTGCGCTGGTGTGTGCATCGATACGGCATAACGACCAGCCATGCTGAGGCGGTACTAAAATCTGCAATGGAAAACGTACGCACAGTGTGTCGAGTCGAGTCGAGTCGAGGCGAGCAGGTACCATGTAATGGAAAAACGCCATAAGGGTAAATTGCACAGAATTTTTCATGATCTCTCGCCTTTATGCAATAGTAAGTAAGTAAAGTTTATTTATATAGCACCTTTCACAGAGAAAAATTGCAAAGTGCTTCACAATAAAATGTAATATAATATGACAAATTAAAATACAACATTTAAATACAAATAGAAAACAAAACAAACAACCATAAAAACCCTTGACTAACTAAAAGCCTGCTTGAATAGCAGAGTCTTCAATTGCTTTTTAAAAGATTTGACAGGGAGGCAAGTCATTCCACAGCCTAGGAGCTACTGCTTGGAATGATCGATCCCCTCTAGTTTTAAACTGAGTGCGGGGAACCACTAATAGCCTCTGACCTAATCACCTCAGACTACGTGGGAGTATGAAGCTGTATCAAGTCAGAGATGTAGGGAGGAACTTGACCGTGCAGGTTGCTGAGGGTACTCTTGCCCACCATTTCTGGACGTGTCCAAAACTCCATACTTTTTGGTCTCTCCTATTCCAATGGTATTCAAATTATATTCATTTAATGTAATTTAACCCATGACCCTGAAACTGCTTTACTTAGCAGTCCCTCCAGGATTTCGTGGCTTTCTTTTTAGATTGTTGTGGCCCAAAATGCCTGATTTTGCGGGAGCTTTTGTAAAAAATTGCGATAAAAGTTGCGATGTCTTTTGTATGTTTGTTGCAATTAAGTTGCAGGAGACAGGGAAAGTTGAAAAAAAAGTTGCGATTTTTTTTTGTATAGTTCTTTAAAAATAAAAAGGAAACTTGTTTCGGGGAGAATAAAACTACTCTGGGCTGAGTTTTCCTAGTAACCTTATCAAAAAAATAATTTATTGAATGAATCAAACATGAACATATCTGTCAGTGGCTTGTTGATCTTTACATTGTTGGCTCTAGAACCGGCACTCGCTCCGAAGTTAATCACGTCACTCTCTCACTCGCTCTACAACACATTCCCTACAAACACATGCCGGCCCTGCTATTAGATTGACGCACACAACAACACAAGTATAAACTTCAGGCCACATACGTAGGCTACAGCAAAAGCTCTGCGTAGAGCCTCTGCAGAACCATAAATCACGCTTTAGTGTACAGCATGATATTTGCCAAGAGATGCATTTTGCATGTTAAAGTGCCCATATTAAAGTGCCCATATTATGAAAAAATCACTTTTTCTGGGATTTGGGGTGTTATGTTGTGTCTCTGGTGCTTCCACACACATACAAACTTTGAAAAAACACCATCCATGCTGTTTAGAGTGAGATACAGTTTCTGATTGTGTCCTGTCTTCAGTCTCTGGGTGAGCTGTTCAAAATCGGCACGGCTTGTGACTTCACAAGCCGAAACAAGCAGGCTAACGCTAATGCTAACGCTAGCATACTAACGCTAGCATGCTAACGCTAGCACGCTACCTCGTTCTCAATAGCAAAGCACTGCTACAACACACACAAGTTCACCATAATCTACAAAAGAACTACTTACATGTGCGCCCTCATTTAGAAGTCTCCCAGCTAATCCTGCCTTGTAACTGACCGAAGTTGTAGAAACAGCCTTTCTTTTAATGTCTATGGAGCTAGCTAGCTAGCTGACATGATCTACATCTGAGCTACTGCACATGTGCAATCAAAGATAGTACAGAAGAAGAAGAAGAAGAAGAAGAAGAAGAAGAAGAAGAAGAAGAAGAAGAAGAAAAGAGGTCTCACTCTGTAGCTAAAACAGAGACCAGCTGAAAAGAGGAGCTGCAGCAGTGAGAGAGAGCACTGCAGTACAACAAAAATATGGTGTTTTTTGAAAATTAAACCATGTAAACCTATTCTGGTACAACCTTAAAATACAATTATGAACCTGAAAATGAGCATAATATGGCTGCTTTAAAGACTGATATATGAACTGTCTGGCAATCCTTCAGAATAGGGAACCCCGGTGTTACAGCACATGAAATAAGTCTCTCTTCTTTGTATGAAGCACCTTACTATTATTATCAATGTATATGTGTGTGTGTGTGTGTGTGTGTGTGTGTGTGTGTATATGCATGTATTTTATTTGTATGCCTTGTTTTAATATGTATGCAAAACCACTATGAATAAAATGTTTGGGAAAAAATACCAGAGCTGGAAATGCACTTAGCACCTGTTGCTTGGTAACAGACAGATGCATATGCATTTTAGTCTTAACAATAGCAACTTTTGTAGTAGTCAAAAACATAATGCATTGTGCAGTGCTTCATTTTTAAAATCTTCTGGCTCTTGGCCTTGTTCAAAACACATATAGTATGTGTAGCTATTGTTGGAGAGACATGAGAAGAGAAGCATACCTTCAGACAATGGGTTTAACAGAAAGCTTTTGCAGTTCTATGACATGTGATCAGCATCATTACGTGTATGGGTGAGCTATACATATGTGTGTGTGTGTGTGTGTGTTTGTGTCGGTGTAGCTGGTCCAGGTATCCTCCACTGCCCATAGCGGTGTTAATATTCTGCACACACTGGGTGCGGCCAAACCCCATTAATCATGTTTGTGAATGTCTAATCTCAACGTTACTTGCTCTGGTTTCATTTTCATGGCTGTCGGCAAGATTTATAATGGCGTTTGGTGAAGGTGTATGTGGTGTGTGTGAGATGTAATACATTGTTACGGAAGCATGCTCTTAAATGTGTCACCTTGTTGAGGAGAAGAATGTCCTGAACGTGCAGTTAATGCTCCCAGCGGGGGAACCAGCATGTTGATACACACATCTGTTCCTTTGAACAGGTTTTTGTGTTCCTGTGTGTTACCTTTGTACCTGCAATTGTGTGTTGACTTTGAGCAAGTGTGTACAATGTGTGTGAATGTGTTTGTATCTGCGATTGTGGGTTTGTATGGGGTCACAAGTGTACAAAAAGCTGTGTGTCCCTGTTTGTTACCATGGTGATAGTAAGTGGCCATTCAAGAGATGTCCATCCGGAAGATGAGATCAGATTACATCAATAAAGGGGAAGACTAGAAACAAGCACTGGAGTGAGCAGGGGAATGAGTGAGGGGATGAGAGAGGGGATGCAAGAGGGTGGGGGGATGGTCACAAGTGACCTGTTAATGGAGTGTACCAAAGGGATCACACACACAGAACACACAAAACACTCACACACACACACACACACACACACACACACACACACACACACACACACACACAACACACACACACACACACACACACACACACACACACACACACACAGTGCTAGTTTTTTTGTTCCAGTGGCAGTCAGTGAGTGAGGAAGGACAAACAGATCTCATTGCATGAAAAGAGTCTGCTTGGAGAGCTGGATGTGGATGACCCTGCTAAATGGCGGACAGCAGAGCTGTTTGTCTAGACGAAGGCTGTCTAGAGACATTGATCTCAAACAGCAGACCAATAGACTGACAATCACAGAGTAAAGACTGGGAGTTTTTCCAAACAGTTCTTCATATTGGAGGAGGAACTGGTTGGATAAAACCCATGCTCATGGGGACTGTAGCATTTGATTCAGTCATTGAAACAAAGCACCCATTTAGGGCCCATCTACTGTTGCTCATTGGGGTTATATGTGCATCTATAGTGCTAGTCTAAGTGAAAATGAAGGATGAAAATGTGGAACCATAAAAAGTCTTCCTTCCCCTTACACATCTCAATCTCACAGATTCCTTTTTTTTAATTGGTTCACACTGTAGATCTAAATTGTAAACTTGTAAATAAATCGTGGACGTCACTACATAGAACACAAGCCTGCAACATTCACATAATTTATTTGTGGTAGCAAAATGGTAAAGAATGTTGCCTCCTTATTGATTTACACTTTTAACCACCTTGTCATCCTTCTTTCAAAAATAAAAATTATTTATATACATTTTACCTTCATGTTCATCATCATCATTAATGTCATTGGCACAATCCTCTTCGTCTTCATTATACCGGATGTCAGCTATAAAGCATCACATGAATTAATACATAACCATTAAAAAGATAGCGTCATATTTTCATTATAGTGTAAATACTTAATTACTGTAAAATGATACAAGTAAACAAATTCATAAAAACACAATGCTCAAACCTAAACATACGTACTGGCTTTCTACACTGAATGCATTAACAGTAAATGACTAGAATCACATTCAATTTGTTCGCAAATTATCAATTTTTTAAGCCATTATGGCAGAGTCAATTTGGGAGTCAACTTAATTTAAAAGTAGTTACTAAGTAGTTAATAGCTTTATATCATAGTGGCTATGGTAACTAGTGTGATATTCTGAAAAAGATGTAGTTTTGTGAATAATTTTAACCATTATAAGAAAAGTATATAAAAATGAGGCTCATTGTCACCGCTGAGCTAAATGCTGCTCAGAAATCTAATGAGCCTGATATGCAGTGGTAGGGTTTACTGTACGATCCAACTCCATATGGGATTAAAATAACTAAGGGTTCAAACAGAAAATGATGATAAAATTATTATTGATGGTGGCTACAATCAGAATGACAGTATTTTCAGAATAGGTGTGAATAGGTGCGCAAATCCAACATACTGATATGAATAAACTAGGCGACAGTAAGGGGATCAGTTGGATTGCAAGAATTTGGCTGAACTTAAATTTACAGTGCACATCGACACAATCTCAAATGCCTAGAAGCTCAAATCGGATTTGCTGACCGAGAGGTGCTTAGAATTTGTTTTGTGCTCTCTGAAATCAATTGTCATCAATATACCTCCATACTGCTACAGCATGGATTACATACGGAATATTTCTGCTAACATTTATAGGGAATCTTAACATTAAATAACTAACAGGAGTTTTTAAATTTTAGTCGGCTATTGGTCATTGCAAGAAATCAATCATGTTGTGTAAAAAGCAATAAATAATTGAGGAAGACTCTAGAGCTGGGCGATATGGAAAAATTAAAATATCTCGACGTTTTTGACCAAATACCTCGATATCAATATTGCAGCGATATTGTAGGGTTAGCAACTGGTGCTTTCACAAAATATTTACAGAATGAGATTTTTGATGAATAATCATCAGTAATGTGGATATAATGACTAAGTGGGTAAAGACAAATAATAGAACAGCTAGAACAGTGTGGTAGTTAAAGTAAAGACAGTAAAGTTCGCTTTACTGTAATGTAGCCTTTAAAACCAGGAAAAGATAACACTTGTGTCATATTACGATATCTGGCCTCATATATCGATATCGATATAATATCAATATAAAATGGATATATTGCCCAGCCTTGGAAGACCCTTCAGTTTACCTAAAATGGGGTTTGGAATTTGAAAGCAGTCAGCTGCTAAATGAAGCTGGTTTAACGGCTTGCTTTCATTACATTTTAAAAATTGTTTTCTACTCAAATTGTGATAAATATCTTGCAGTAAGCAAAAACCAACTAATAATTACAATAAATTTTGTGTTAAAATAAATGCCCGAGTTATGTTGTTAAGTGACTTGATGATACAGTGTAGAACCAGTAAGGTCAGCTGTGGGGTTTAAATAAAACCAAGTGCTATGGAACATTTTGCTATAATGCTCTACTGTATTTACCATTGGAGTCCAGATAGTCCTCCGTCACTAAAAAGAAGTAGACAAGAAATCATCATATTGTGAAATTCTTATGCTTCAAGAATCTTATATTAAAAAAAGGATTTGCTATAAACACACTTGACCGGGAATGTGCTACAGTCTACTGCTGAGAACTAAAGTATGTCTCCCATTAGAACAAAATCAATCGTCTTCATTAAACTACACACTGTGGCTTTTCCTGTACGACAAACAATATTCCTTGCCTCAACAGGCCACCAATCAGTCCTACTAACAGGTGAGCTAATACACATTTAAGCTAAAGCTTAAATGCTTAAACAAATTTAAGCATGGATGCTAACACACACACACCCACACCCACACACACACAGTGTGTTTCACTATCTTTGTGGGGACCCATCATTGACATAATGCATTCCCTAGCCGCTTACCCTAACCTTAACCATCACAACTAAATGCCTAACCTTAACCCTTACCCTGACCCTAACCATAACCTAATTCTAACCCTAATCCTAAAACCAAGTCTTAACCCTCAAACAGCCCTTTAAAGTTGCGGGGTCCAGCATTTTGGCCCCACAAAGCTGTCCGGACCCCATAAGTATACTGTATTCCCGGTTTTTGGACCCCACGAATATAGTTAAACAAGAACACACACACACACACACACACACACACACACACACACACACACACACACACACACACACACACACACACACACACACACACACACACACAAATACAAACAGACAAATCATTTTGTGAGATTTACCCAGTCTGATCTCATCATAAATATGCTCCTCTGGTATAGCTGGTGATTCACAAGGGTGTGAGGACATTAACAGGAAGACAGAGATGAGTGTATGAGTGACTGTGTGTGTGTGTGTGTGTGTGTGTGTGTGTGTGTGTGTGTGTGTGTGTGTGTGTGTGTGTGTGTGTGTGTGTGTGTGTGTGTATGTGTGTGTTTGGGGGTTGGGGGGGTAATGAGGCTAATTATCTAACTATAACTGAATCATCAACATTTGTAGTATGAAGCAGTATCACAGTTTACTTCAGGGTAAAAACAATTCTGTTGATATTTACTTCACATACATGCACACTGACACACAAATACATGTAAAATAGTTGTGGCTTGAAGCTAATCGAAATCCCTTAATGTTTAGATATTTTTGATTTGTTTGTCACCTTAATCAGGAGAATAAGAAAGTAAAAGATAAATAAATCCTCCTATCGTTTCCCCTCTCTTTCACTTGCCTTACCTCCTCTTGTCCTCCATTGCAAATGAGCCCTATTACTATTAGCAACTCATCTATTTATGAATGCAGATTAGATGAAATGCATTATGTATCAAATCAAGGGTCATCCATCCCTAAAGGAAGTGGCTTCTCAGGCCTTGCCTCTGAGCACCAGGAGGGCTGGTCATTCCCTGCTAGTAGGGCTGCAACTAACGATTATTTTCATTATCGATTAATCTGCCAATTATTTTCTCGATTTATAGATTAATCATTTGGTCTATAAAATGACAGAAAATGTCCATCCCAGTTTCTCAAAGTCCAAGGTGATATCTTTACATGTCTTGTTCTGTTAGTCTTAACCCCGAAGATGTTCAGTTTAATATGAGACAAACAGAGAAAAGCAGGAAATCTCCATATTTAAGGGGCTGAAAACAGCATTTTATGCCATTTCTGCATGAAAAATTACTATGTGAAAACGATTATATAAACGAACTACGATTATAAAAATAGTTGGCGATTATTTTTCTGGCGAGCGATTACTCGATTAGGCGACTATTTGTTGCAGTTCTACCTGCTAGGACTACTGTACTGTTCAACAACCAGTTGACATCAATGACATATTTCTCAGTTTATATCCCAGGATAACAGAAGCATAGTGAATGCAACACAGTAATGGTTATGATGGTCAGTGTTGCATAACAGAGCCAGATGGTTTACTTGGCTGGGCCATGGTGCTGGCAGCCATGCAATTGTAAGCTTGTTTCCTGCATGGCCAACATGAAAGAACGGCAAAACACTGTGTGTTCACATTAGTGGCAGGGTTATGGATTCAGCTGCACCGTCAGAAAAGCCAGTGACGGCAGATCCATTCGGTAGATGGAGGCATACTGGCTGCTGTTGAATTAGCAAATTTTTTGATAACATTTGTGTCAACATCAGTATGCATCGACAATGCTTTATCATTTAGTTTTGTTCAGCAAAAACATGAGTCTGATTTGTTGAATCTAAATTGTTTATCATCTGTATTAGTAATTCCTGCGTAAATGACAGTTGAGTTTCCATGAAAAAGACACAATACTATAAAGATGAGGCATCAAAGCATACAGGAGGAGGTCCACTGGTAAATGTTTTTAAGGTCAGAGAAGCTGGAACACAGAAACATCTAGGATGGGGTGGGAATACTTCTGTATGTATCCAGGCAGCGAGAAGGGGTCTTAGAAGAGGTTTAGACAACTGTTTGAGTGTTGTTGAATGTTTCTGAGAAAGAGGGAGAAGGAGATAAGAGTGGTTGTGTGTGTGTGTGTGTGTGTGTGTGTGTGTGTGTGTGTGTGTGTGTGTGTGTGTGTGTGTTTGCAACAACCAAATTGACCCTTAATCTGTACTTCCTGTGCCTCTGTAGATCTGAAAGGAACATGAGAGGTCTCAGCATGAGTGCAGCCGCTCTTTCTCTCCGGCCTTTCTGAGGACATGAGGGAACTGTTTTCATTAGGCTAATGCGGGTTTGATCCATGGTGATGTATGTGAAGTGGCAGCATGTAGGGTGTGGGGTCAATGTGGAGTTGGGGTCTGTGGACAGGTGATAAGAAAGGGAGGGAGAGGGAGAAGGAGAAAAGCAGTTACAGTATACGTTCAGGGGAATGCACTCTCAGAGAGGAAGAAGGACACAGTGTGTGTGTGTATGCATACCAACAACCAACAGCACACGGGACCTGTTTGAATTTGCATGTCCTCTCCTTGAAGTAATCACAGATTCATATAGTGAATTGTACACATATCTCAAGTGGATTCAAACAGGGCCATGAACTAATTGCCACACTGTGTGTGTAGGGTTGACACACTGAAGTGTATGGGAGGGATACAGGGTGAGAAGAATATTATGGAGTTTACCTTCCATGTCATTACAGTCATAGTCTTGAGTGAAGCATGGATGGAGACAAAAGCACACACACACACAAACACATAAAAGCGAAGCCACAGCACCTTTGTGTAAAGCAGAAAAAAAGCACATTTACAAAGTGGATGAAATGATAATTCACAATGTCAAGCTCAAACGACACTGAAATGACTTCCAGGTTGAGTGATTACATAACTGCTTTGCAGCCAAAAACATAGTAAAGTAATGGTGTGCTTTGTATCTGAGAAGTATGAGAGCATAGGAATGTCTGCTGTTTTAATCTGCAACAAAACCAGCTCTGACAGTCATGAGAGCCACACGTTACAGGAGATCCTAAACATAACTAGCGGCGATGAAATACAGAATATTAACAGCAGTAGTAGTTGAAGTGTTAGGTTAAGTGAGGGAATAAAAGATGTAGAAAAATAATAGCAGATAACCTACCTTTGACTCTCTCTCCACGGTTAAGTTGGATCTCTCCCTCCCCCTGTGGCGTGTAGGGCTTGACCACAATGAAGGTACGTCCCGGGACAGCACTATAGAGTTTTCGCTTGGGCCCGCGGGGGCCCGTCAGCGCTGGAGGCGTGTGATGAGGGGGGCTTGGGTCTCGCTGCACTGAGCCAGGGCTGTAAACAAACACATATGTTACTGTGGTGATTCCAGGGAGCTGGTAACTGAAACCTGTGGTCACCGACATGTTCGTCAGCGGGACAGCAACCTGGTGACACCCCCTGGTTGTAATGCTGGCCACGGAGGGATTCATAAACAAGTCCAAGTGGCTGCCGATCAACAGTCAACAGTCAGTGTTCCATGGGAGAGTCATGAGAGGAGAGTACACTCCTCCCAACCACTCTCTCCCCCTCCTCCTCTTCTTATTCCCACTCTTCCTTCTTTAATAGCACAGACAATATCCTTCTTGCTCCCTTTTACCCTCTCCTTTTATCTCTCCCCTCTGCCCCGCATCCTAACCGAGGTAGAAGCAGAAATGTTTAACGATAAGACGGACTGCACTGTTTCCTTCTCTGTGTGGGTCTGTCAGATCCGTCTGGAAGCCCCCCTTAGTCAAACACATCCTGAGTTGGGGCTCCAGAAGAAGCCACCTCCAGAGAGGGAGAGAGATCCCTGTGTGTCCCTAGTTCCAGCTGCTCCAGGCTGTGTTGCAGATCCTGCCAAGTCCTAGGGTCTTGGTTCTCCTGCTGTGGAGGACAGAGGCTGGGTCTGCTCCCCGACTCCCGCTCCTTCTCCCGGGAGTCCTGCCGCGTCTGCCTCTCCTCTCCCCTCCACCCCTTACACACACACCGCTCACACACACACTCACACACACTCTGGCAATGCTGCCGCTGCTGCTGCCGCTGCTGCGCTCCGTGGCTCCCCTCCCCTTTGACGGCTCGCTCACACTCACACACCACAAGCCCTCGATGTGCATTCTAGCCGTGCGCACAGGCACATACACAGAGAGCCCCCTCCACTTCTGCTAACATTGCACCTCCGCTAGCATGGCATACGCCACAACCAGCATGTTGCTAACACATTGCTGACACTCACATACACACACTAGACCCAGAACACGATTGATCTCATCCAGCCTGTCTGTCTGCAAGCGTGCATGCACCATGACTCCCTGAGGCAGCTGTGAGAGTATCTGTGTGTGTGTGTGTGTGTGTGTGTGTGTGTATGTGTGTGTGCTTGTGTGCAGTGGGGCGGGGGGCAAAAAGCACCAGCCCATTTGGTTTAATTGTCGCTCCTCCCTCTTTCCCTTTGCCTTGAATCCCCTCCTTTTCTCTATCATTCTTTCGCTTCCATTTCACCCTCTTAACATTTCTTCGCATTGCATCTTCACTCTCTCTCTTTCCTTCTCTCTTTCTCTCTCTCTCTCTCTCTCTCTCTCTCGTGGTGAATTCTAATACAGCAGCAGCAGAGCTCCGCCTAGTCTTCATTCATCACTTCTTTGCCACCACTGTGTAAGTTGTATTCAGCATCATTCTGCTGCTCGTGTTGTCAAAGTCTCAAGCCTTTGGCATAGATTCAAAACACACGTAATACATATATATCAATCAATTATACATATATTTAATAAAATGAGATGTCTACCTGATCTGGATTCTGCTTGAGAGTGTGCTTGTGTATATAACAACTTGATTAAAAACTGGGACTTTGATGCTATTCTCTGCAACATTTCCTTGAAAGACTAGAAATCTCTTAAACGCTTCATATCTGTCTATCCACCTTCAACCTCTTTCAGTCTCTTGCTATTCATCCGCCGGCACTTTGTATCAGTCACTTTATAGCCATCATTCTTTCATTCACCTGATTCAAACCTCATGTGCCCTTTACCCTTTTTCCTACCGTTTTCTGTTTATCCCTTTCCTCATTTCAAGCCCTGTTTGTCTCTTTCTTTCCCAAACTCTCCATTGCTTTTCTTGCTCTCCCCATCTCACACAGCCTCTCTTTCTTTGTCCCCCTCTCTATCGAAACAACGGCTTGCTGACGGCTTTCCAATTACTGCAGGGACCGAGGGGCCGGGATGGCTGCCGAATGTTAATGTCTAAGCAGCATCAGGCAGCAGCACACACAGAGCAGAGGAGGGAGGGCTGGAGAAGCAGTGAAATGAGGCTATGTCAAAGTGACACAGAGGGCCGAAAAAGTAGATCCCATAAAGAATATCTATTTCAATCACTCAAATCTGCCTCCTCCACTCACACACCTCTGCCACACCATACACCTAGTGTGAGGTTACTGTATGTATACAGCTTGACCTCATTTCACCCTGCAGTTAAGTTGATGATGGTTGGGTTGACACATGCTATCTATGTGTCAGACAGAAGGGAGGTGGTGGAGATGATTCCTGCTCTCTTTATGTCTTTAATGACACTTTTGTGTTTCACAGGATGAGGCTTACATTGGCAACTACACTAAAATTTTAGAAGATAAAAAATACTGAATGACATTTGACAAAAACATCCATAACTGTAAAATGTGATATGACTAAATGTATATTTATTTAGTATATTTATCAATTTGATCACATTTCTACTATCTCATTTTCTGCTCTCTTTACATTTGCAATGTAAGATTTGACCATTTCTCATTTGAAAGCATTTCCGTAGGATGTTCTGTAACTCTATATAGTCTAAGTTCCATTAAGTTCCCTGCAAGCATTAGTATCATGGTCCACCCACAAGATGGTAATATCTTAGATATCACTTCTACATTATTACATATCCTCTGGCTGTAATACAGTTTAACAGCCCACTGGGTGGGTCTACCAGAAAGATATGTACAGTCACTTTGAAATAGGACCAAATGAGAGCAAAGAGCCGACGCTTCTTTGTTGTTATAGCAACCAGGAAGCTTTTAAAAAAAGTTCAAGGATTTCGGATTTATTTCTTATCTGCACTCAAGAGGGGCATGCTTAATACTGTTCTTGCCTTTCTCCAAAATGTTTGTCTTGATATTTTTGCAAAGGTTTCATGCATATTTTCATATATAATGAAATAGTATTCTACCTAGATCTATATATAAATTGTAGTTCGACATGATGTCTATTTATTTTTTCGGTAAGCAAATATTGGGTTTGGCATCAGTTATATGATTGTAACATGCCACTCGCTCGATGAATTTTGCAAGATGACATGATTCACCGTTTTCATTTGCAAACTTGTGCTACATTTGCAACAGCTTTTTTATCTTGCTTCCTATGTTGTATCTTTTTTTCTCATTTCTTCTCTTTCACTGTGCCTCATTATAAGTAGCTTTTACAAGATTCAGATGTAGGATCCATTACATGCACACACACAAGTACACACACAAAGTTCTAATGCAGTCTATTACAAAAGCTCCATCGTTTCCTAGGACACAGGCCCTGCCTCCGTAACGATGGCAACTGTCAATAAAAGGAAAAAAAGAATAGCTAACAAATGCACTGATAAGTCAATAATAGGCACTTGAATCTCTATAAACAGTACATTTGTCATAAATCATTTGCCTTGATACATGGATTTCTCTCTATATTCTCATCTCACACATTGAAGTAGAAAAACAGTGCACTACAGCTCCTGAATGAGGTAGTTGTAACTCAGATCATAGTGATTTGTTGTTTGGTTTCACCAAACGTCATTTGGTTTTCATAGCATGACTCAGAACGGAAAGAACTGATATTCAAACAAAGTTCAGTTTTCGTAAATATATATCTTTACTTTAAGTTGTGAGTTGCACAACGCAACCACAAACAAATAATGTGGAATGCAGTTAAAAAAAAGTTGTAAAATAGAGAGCAAACACTTGCATCTCATTTATGCAGTGCCTTTCACCTGTTCATCTGTGTTTTCGAGATTAGACCAAATTTGACATTATTCCAGATAAGTGGCCCTTATCAGTACAGTCTAAAGACAATAACCTGGACATGCCTGCTATCAGACGCTTGATTAGGATCAATGAGACCACTAAAGACAGGTTAACATTTGAACAGCTCAATAATGAGTCTAGCTGCCTCAGATTGGAAGTCAAAATCTATTAACTGCCTAAATAACTCTGAAGATGCAACTGCAAATGTCACAAAATGCCATTTACACAGATGCTATCAAAATAAGTAGCTTCAGTGTGGCATTTTCGCACATGACTGCTTTGCCTTCTCAGGTAAATGGCTTTTTACTCAACTAGCATTTCTCTAAGGGAAGATTAGCACATTTTAAACAAAGTCATAATCAGCATCACATTTTGCATCCTAATGGTCATCAGTCTGTCCTTGCTTTGCTGCACATGAATGAATATATGCTCACTCATTCTTTCTTGCACAATGTGGGAGTGTTCATGGCTATCAAGGTGGAAGTAGAATGTGGACTCACTGGACAGAACATGTTAAGGTTCTGAACAGCAAACCTGTTTGTATATGGACAGTGTATGCTTCATTAAGTGAAATTAGACGAAAGGGTCAATTGGTGTGATCAACACATAACCCTAAACTCCACCTCAATTTGAGAAAGGAGAGGATAGACAAACCACTTAGCCCATACTGACAACATTTGTATACTTTGGCATATTTTTCACTACAATATTCACCTACACAAAAATATTTACTCTACACTTCTCTGTGTGTACATTTGTCCTGATGTAGTGCATTAGAAAACGTATCTAAGTGTATGGTGTAAAGGAAGTGCTTCCTACTAAGCATTTTAACTATATTCACACGGCTTGGATAGCATGTAGACTGCTTATCTTTATGTTTAGCAACAGGGCCAATGTCTATAGACTAGTGAAAAGGCATTCCAGCTCCAAAAGGCTTTAAGTGCTTTATGGACTTGATAAAGGCTTCTGATAAAGTCCCTCAGGGTGTGTTGTGGGTGTGTGGAGGGAATATGGGGAACCAGGGTCGTGTTCTGAGCCATCCAGTGCTTGAATACAGCTCTAAGAGAGTCATAAACAAATCACTCCTAATCAAACTGAAGGAATTTAAGTATTTTGTGGGCTTGTTCACGAGTGAGGGTTAGCGAGAATCTGAGACTCACAGGTGTATCAATGTGGCGCCTGAAGTGATGTAGGTGTTGTACTGGATTGTCATGGTGAAGACAGAGCTGATCTTAAAGGCGAGGCTCTCAATTGATCTACGTTCCAACTCTGAGCTCTGGGAACTAACAGAAAGAAGGAGATCATGGATACAAGAAGGCAAAATGTGTTTCCTTCGCCTGGGTCTCTGGGCTCCTCCTGGGGGACAAGGTAAAGGACTTAGATATGCAGAAGGAGCTCAAAGTAAAACCTCAGGGGCAGGCACATAACACGCTGGATGGATTACATATCCAATCTGGCCTGGGAACGCTTAAAATCCTCCAGGAAGAGCTCAAGGATGTGGCTGGCAAGAGGGACATCAAGGCTACCATGTTACCCTACTGCTGCTACCACGACCTGGACCGGAATGAGTGGCAGAAGATGCTTAAGAGTGGTTAGTAGTACTGAAGCTACTTGCATGTTACGGTTCTGTGCCTGCAGTTACAGGCAGTCACCACAATTGGAGGAGCCCCTTCTATTTGTATATCCATATCCACATTGTTGGGGTTCATTCTGACCTGGTATTTATTTAATACGTGAGTTGCACATATTGTAAATTGCTGAAACGCTTAAGAAGAGCTCTACACTGCATGACACAATCGTATTTTTTACTTATTGTGTGTGACCTGGCTAGTGCAGACAGCATCAGTGTTTTAAACTATCAGCATCACTCTCTGACGTGAATTATATACACAGACCAATACTACTGTATCCCCCTTTGATGTGGATTCTCCACAGGTGAAGCAGTTGAAGCTCAACTCTTCATCTCCTGCTCCTCTTCCTCCCTATTCCTTTCCGTCCTTTTCTTTCTTTGGCTGTGTTAACACGCCATGGATAATCTACACACCAACAGCCACTGGTGTAACTAATGCAAAGAAAGAGGGAAGGATATGGGGTCAAAACGAGGGGAGGAGAACAGCAACAAACAAAGCATTAAAAGGTGAAGGGAACAGGACACCCCCATGTTGGGGTTTGTTGGCATTTTACATCACATGAGGCGTCACGTTACAGCACATGAGTTCTTGCACATTGACAGAACTAGCTACCACAACAACCTTACATGACGACATGTTTCAGGTAACATTGTGTGACTGAATCTTCATTTGAATGAGGATTTGGCCCTGTGTCCAAATCTCCTCTCACACTATTCAGGTAAAGGGTAGCTTGAGCTTTTACTGACATTCAAACATTTTGTACAACCAATGGCCTGGCTATGTGGGCTGTGCTGGCAGTGCTTTACGTAATAAACTTGACTCTTAGATAAACCTTACATATCCATCTCTTGCCCAGACCAGTCAGATGGTGTGTAATATTTGTTTTTACTGTACCTAATAAAATACTGGCAAAACTACTCATACCACTTTGACAATTGCAAAGGAAGTTGGTTGAAATGTGAATTATGTGTTCACCCATGCTTGCTGTTGTGGGAAAACTGAAACAACACACTGGAAATGGAAAAGATAATAGTTGGTATACTCTGCTCAGTAAGATACTGTAATATTTGTCTATCTGGCAGCTTCAGAACTTTTCTTCCAAACCACTTAGTCCTAAGTTGCACAGCTCAATATCACAATTTCGGACACTGACAATGTCAAGACAGTGTCCCCTTCATGATTAATTATCTCTTTGTATTGAAAGCACATCATGGTAAGTTGTCAATTAACCACTTATGACAAATTTGCTTTTTTCTAAATACAATTCTGCCACATCCAGTTCCTGTCTTATTATATTGTCAACTGCATCCGCTGGAGAGATCGTTGTTATCACACTTCTAAGCTTTAATCTGTCTGGGTAATCTTTGTTTTCCTTTGTGATCTATTCTTAATGAGCCACTCTGACCTAACTGCATCCTCTCTACTGTCGCCATCTTAACTTTCTGCTGATGCCTGGCCAAGCTATTGAACCCTGGCAGCACTGCACACATGCGGAAGTGATGGTGAGTTCCACAGGAACTTGCTGGAGTCTGCCATTGGGCGGGCTGTTGACCGGCCAAGCTAATTTCACACTCCCCTGGTACCCATAATGCCTCTAGAGTTACCATAGGCATAGACAGAAGGTCAGAGAGAGAAAGAGAGAGGGAGGGAAACATATTAGAGGGAAAATATTCAAGGACAGCATCAGTCTCACTTGGGTGCAGGTTCTGGCCATGGAGACCAGCTGCTCGTTTTGGCCTTTTTATACATTCCCCTCACTTTAATATTTGGTGTAAGAGTAAAACACACTGAAGAACAAGGTCTCAACTCCCTGTGTACAGAAGGCCATTTAGGCCAGGACACAGCGGACATACTAAACCTGCTATCCTCCGTTTTCTTTTTCACTTCCATCTTTTTCCTTTTTCCACACTCTGGCTATTAAGTTGTAACCTGTTGTAACCTTGTACAGAAAGAGCACAATGACAGCAAAATATATATCTCTGTTCAGTGAACATTAATGCTAATGTAGTGCCAGGTAAAGCAGAAGAACATGCACTTAGTTTGCTATCATAATGGGGCACAACATTTAACAGAAAGAGATGGAGGGTGGTTTAACACTCCTGTGTGAATGTATTAATGAACTTCATATAATTTGGTTTAGGATTACGAAAACGATGGCTATACGATTTAGTTCTTCAGTGCTTTAGTTTCTATGTGGCGTGATGTGGGCATGTTACATGATTTAATAAAGGATGTTGACTGCTCTATGGCTGCAAACCATACAGTAGATTAATGGCACTCACTGTGTGTATGTGTTTGTGTGTGTGTGTTTGTGTGTGTGTGTGTGTGTGTGTGTGTGTGTGTGTGTGTGTGTGTGTGTGTGTGTGTGTGTGTGTGTGTGTGTGTGAATGACAAAACGAGAGAGAGAGAGAGAGAGAGAGAGAGAGAGAGAGAGAGAGAGAGAAAGAAAGAGAGAGAGAGACAGAGAGAGAGAGAGAGAGAGAGAGAGAGAGAGAGAGAGAGAGAGAGAGAGTCTTTGATGGATGGAGTAAAGTGACAGGAGAGTAGTAGAGGGAGAGGGGAGCACGGCTGGAGCTGGGTCTGTAATGCAATTCCCCTGTCAGACATCAGACTATTTCACACCCAAACACACACACACACACACACACACACACACACACACACACACACACAAACACACAGTGTGTGGCATTCAGGAATCACATTAGGTGTGTGCGGTACGTAGGTGATCTTGCTCTGACATATGATCATAATAAAAAGCTTTACAAACCAAGTGTCAGTAAACCACTTAAATCTATCGCCCCGAGATGTGAGCAGAGTCCTAGTTTTCTGTGCAGCTTGTCTAATGTTTCAGTATACAAGGGAGGAGATTTGTTCCAGCACCCCAGCAGCACAACTACATCCGTGGATTTATTTATCAATCGGGTGACAAGCTGTTCTGAACTGAGTGGCCCGTCCAATGAAATTACTCATAGCTCTAATTTCAGAATGTATCCTCTGTCTCTCAATCTCTCTCTTACACAAACACATTCACAGCTTGGCAGCCTTCAATTGGTCCCCATGGTGATCATTATAAGCCGCTTTCCATCCATCTATCTCTGAACTGTACAAGCACCCATGTGGCTATACATACATGCTCACACATAGAAACACAGAGACAAACACACACACAGAGATTTCAGGTATATAATTTGCCACCGTTCTCCCAGCAGGAAAAATGCTGTATTTAAGTCTAACTTGTTACATAA
The DNA here is from genome assembly GCF_008315115.2 of Sander lucioperca. Classification (NCBI taxonomy): domain Eukaryota; kingdom Metazoa; phylum Chordata; class Actinopteri; order Perciformes; family Percidae; genus Sander; species Sander lucioperca. Next base: position 15,171,967 of record NC_050179.1, read on the forward strand.
ACAGGGCTGCTGCCAGACACACACCATGCCACTGACCATTGCCCTCATACCCTGACAGGAGCACGGGCCACACAGCAGCTACATCAAATGAAAATATAAGTTACAGACCTCATACTAATCAGTGTTTCAATCAGCCACTATACATCTATACATCATTTTCATATTCATTTTCCTGTTTATGCTTTTTACAGATTACTATTCTGGGCAGGATGCAAGTACAGTTTCAACAGGAAAATGACTTAATATGTGCCTGGGATTGATGTATGAATAATAAAACAAGATTTTGCACTGATTGATGTTATGTCATGTTTACAGTATCACCAGTAGCAGACGGTAGCAGATGGAATAAGATACAGAATGCTGCATGATGACTAACTAGTGTCTCAGACACATCCCATGGGGCTTTTTGCTTTTTGAAATTTGGTTTAAATATCAAAGTAGGCGCTTAATCACGAGGCTAATCACAGATTGTCTGCTAAAAGTCAATAGCTACCGAGACTGGTGAGTGTGAATAAAAAATCAGCTTGTTTACAAAGCTCTCTAAAACCTTGTTTGGTTGAGTAATCAAGTAAACAATGAGTAAATAACATATGAACAAACAAAATCTTACAGACCTGAGTCTTCCACGATGGCCGTGTCCATGAGGGTAACCATGGCTGTGGGACCTTCTGGGAACCGGCTTGTCTTCTTCATGCATGTGATGTAGCGAAGGCGAGCGGGAATGGGAGGATCTGGAGCTGCCTGTACTCTGGAGACTGCTGTCAGGGATCTCTCCATGACGGCTCTGACACAGAGCAGAACAAGTATCATATGCACGTATAAAACTCTGCAATCATCTTTGTGTAATAAATGGACCAAAAATTACAAAAGAGACAATATATAAAATGAGATTATGTACATTTTTCCCTTACTTGTTTTGTTTACTCTGAATTTCATGCTATATATGCACACACACTGACACAACTGAATTACAACTTGACACCCTCAAAGCTCCATCTTACCTCTCCAAGACTACTGTGCTGCTGCCCAAAAGCTGGCAGACTGCGCAGTGAGGGGACAGGGGAGTGGCCCTGACGGCCACGAATTTCTCTGGGGGCCTGACCGTGGATGTGATCGTGGTCCCCGTTCAGGTTGTTGTCACTAGCAGAGCGGAGCAAAGAACGTGGCGAGGGCAGGGGGCCAGGCGTCGCACGTCGACGGTTGGTGTAGGAGGGGGTCTCCCTGAAAGGCACTGAGAGGAGAGAGAGACACATTTGACCGAGAGCACCTCTTAAGACTAGACTCACTATATCATATCAAGCTACTGTAGCAAGCGCAATGAACAGAACGCTCCACACATCTCACGGTGACTCAAATAAGTTTAAAGCCTGTTACTAGGTCGCACTAATCTGACAATAGGGTGATAATACATTTAATTTGCAACATATTCAGACAGCTATAAACTATCCGCAAACTTTTACACAAGGATCAATTAATACAATGGATCAAGTACTGATGATACTGCAGCAAAACCTTAGAGATGAGATTATTGAATCACGGTAGTGCCTAATGAATCTTATCAATTATCTTTATAATATATATATATATATATATATATATATATATATCAAATAATTATCATATTTTAATACAGATAACTGAAGAATGAAGAACCAAATACAGAATAAGAAATGCTGTTTAGGATCTAGCTGTGAATGAAACATTCTCTTCATGAAAAATGTAAACTTGAAAAATCATTAACAATGTGTGTTTAAGTTCACACATACATTACCAGCACATTGCCTGGGTAAAGTCTATTTATAGTGTAATGATGGAGTGACAAAATTATATATATATATATATATATATATATATATATTTATAATTCCAAACATTAGATGTGATTTCCTTTTTATACTGTTTATTGTTAAAAAGGATAAAATATGTGATTAACACATTTCACAATCTAAAATTGGGATATTACATCCTGTCCACACTAGATGGCAGAGTTTTCCTGTAACTGCTCAACTCAGCAGGGATCCAATAAACCCCTGAAACCTTCTCCACATCCCTTAGATTTCCATTTCCTTCCCTTCGTTTCCCTACACCTCTGTATATAACCTGTAATCCCTTTTCTTGAGCAGCTCCACTATGCTCACTCATTCTTTAGTCTGATGTCTCCCTGGCACTGCATTCATGTTTAAACCTATACAACACAGAGGCAGCCTGGTGATACACTACCACTGCTGTCAACTTACCAACATCTGATGCTTTGTGGACCTTTATGATTTCAGCCAGATCAAAGTTTCCTGCTATAATAGCCACCTGGAGGAGAAAAGACAGGGGTACAGGGAAGGGAAAGGGGGGTAAACACATAAGTACAAAAGTGTGAAACAGCAAGATTTTAATTCTATGAAAATAATTGAATATAAATAGATCCTATTTTTTTCTTTTACTTACTCTCCTAATACGTGTACATGTACATATTTAGTCCTTTGTTGTGGCAGATGTGTAAAATCTGTATGTGTGGCAATGTTCTGGGTGTTGTGTTGAACAGCCACAACATCAATTTCACACAGACTTCATCAACCTGGAAGGCTGGAATTCAGACACATACCATGATGGTAAGCCAGCAGGGCTGGGTGCTGTTAAGTTGCTTACGTTTTTAACAGCAATCAACATATTCAACGTAGCAGAATTAGGCTGTGTACTCTAAAGGGCAGAGACAAGTCATTCAATCCATTCAGCTTTGACATGTCAAAGATGTAAGGTATGATAATAAACACAGTAACATGCAGTGGTTCTTGGATACCACACATACCTGAAAGGCGGTCTGGCTGTTGTAGTTTTTTATCTCTTTATTGGCCCCCCGGAACAGGATAACTCGTGCACAGCTATCCTGAATGACAACAGAGTAGTGTATGTGTTTGGCTAGGACTTTTAAATGTCATCGTATTTGATTTTACCATATGTAAAGTAAAAAAAAACTTAAAATATAAACATTTTAGAAAAACAAAACTTTATAAAATTTATAATTTAAAAATATATAATTTGGACCATTTGGTTTATAAAAGCCAAATATCATGTGGTACTGTGTACACTAATAAACGGGCTGTGCAGTGTGACAGTTATTGCCAGAGACAGCATCACAAGCAACCTTTTATCACACATCTGCAAGTATGATAGCTGTTTAAGAACAGTGGCAGCTCTAGAGGCAGGGATGCCCCCTCTCCACAACCTACCTAACGTAAAGGTTATTTAAGTTTGGGTGGAATATAGGGGGGATTAAATTGATATTTCATGATGAGGTAATGAAAGGCTATCCTTATTCAAACATTGACACTTTTCTGTTTTTAACAGAGAGTCTATGTTTGCAGAGCTAAAAAACGAGTGAAGAAATTAGTTAAATACTTATTTTTACATAAATCCCTTTTACCTACCCATGGTACTATCAAAGTGAGTGCACTCTCTCTCTGTCCATACACACATGCACTAATGAACACACATATACACCTTAAGCCAAGTGCAGACTACAACACTTGGAAAAAAAGGTTGCTGTGCTGCTCACACCACAAGACAGTATTTGGACCAGACTGTTGTCATGTTGACCTGAACTGATTATAAGATTATTACACTTGGAGAAATTCCCAAACTGAATTAAATAACTGCTTTATTGAACAGGAAATTATGTGAAAGGTCACTGTGGGGCATTTTGCAACAGTGTTTTGGTGTCCATGCATTCTTCCCTAGACATATGTGGTGTATGTATCAAACAAAAGAGCAGGTGTAAAAAATAATCACAGAATGGATATACACGACCCATAAGAAAGGCTGTGGTTAAGAAAAGAAACAGGAACTAATCCGCAGGAATATCAATAACATCAGACATACAGTAAAGTGAACAACTACACAATTATTTAGAGAGCAACAAAGTTCACCAAACCCTAAACACTTATTTGAATTTGAACTTCACATAAAATCAAATAATTGTAATATCACTGCATGCTGTAACTGAACTCTTATATTTTTTACTGCATTTAATTGATCAGTGCCTGGCACGAAAACAGCACAGAGGACTACTGAACTAGAGGACTGTCTGAACTGCTTGAACTAGAGGACCCATCCGGACGGCACAAGCGTTGATTCAGTGCAGACTTGAGAGTTTTAGTCTCAGATCAAAAAAAATGGAACGTTAAACAATCCATTGTTAAACAAAACCATTAAACTCATCATGATTCAAGCCAAAACAATATTATTACTAGGCGTGAAGAATTATGTGCAAACATACAGAATAATTCGAGCAAATGCATATAAAGCATAGTAAATACCTAAGAAAACTAAGCTCCTGCTGAAAATGAAGCCCTGATTACAGAATTTCAAGCTTTCACTGTTCAGACTATTAGATGACTTTAAAGATACATGAGGCTGGTGCAACAATTAGTAGGTCCATTTGCAACAAAGGATGTTTGTTTCCACCCTGGTAGAAAAACACTTTTTTTGTATATGTCCTTGCTAATGGTGAATGCATGAAATCTACCTGACAGCTAACATCTCCCTCTTCAGCAAATCAGCAGCCTGAAGGAGTTTGTGAATTTGTAAAGCCAGTGGTGGAAGGACATTTGAATGGCTGCAACTGTGATTCTACTCAAAGATTAGATTCCAATTCAAACTGTGACAAACAGCTTTAAGGCATGAGTGAAAACAATGTATTCACATTATGTAATACCAATCTTCAGATTTCACCCCAAGCACACGGACCCAGAAGTTGTATAAAAAAGTAGAGAACAGAACACACACAGCATCAGCTCTGCAGAAATAAGCTCTTAACTTCCAATATGCATGACATATTGCTAACTTAATTTTTTTTATTTTTATTTAACCTTTTATTTATTCAGGGAAGGTTCACTGAGAGGCAGCCTCTCTTTTGCAGGAATGCCCTGATTACATTCACACAGTTACACATTCATACCTGGAAGCTGCTCAGTACAACCACAGTCTGATCTGCTGGCCACTGAGCAGCTCCACTGGAGCAGTTGGGGTTAAGGGCCTTGCTCAAGGGCACCTCAGTGATAGTAATGAGAGAGGGACAAGCGCTGCTCTTTCACTTACCCCACCCAGATTTGATCCTGTCGGCCTGGGGATCGAATCAACGACCTCCCGGTCACAAGCTCGCTTCTCTAACCTTTAGGCCACCACTGCCCCTAGTTAATTTCTAACTAATACATTGCTTGAACTCTAAGCAATATATTAATCTAGTAAGCAACATTAAAACAAATTATGAGGGTATGTAATTATGCATGCTAATATACTTTTTTAGTCTCCAGGCTTCAATTTTTACCGCTATCCATTTTTTGCCTCATAGCATCCAGCCCTAGTTTCTATATATTTACATCTTTTAATAACAGTAAACACAAAGGGAGAGAAGGAAAAAAGAAAAGAGACCCAAATACAGCCAAACATGCCCTGATCATGAAAGTTTGCAAGTGAGTGTAGTAAGACAATGCTTATTATAAAAGAAAAATAAGCAGCAAGGAGATATGAAAACGTAGGCTAAAAAAAAGTAATACAAGGAACACATTACAACATGCACAAAAAAACATTCTTTTATAGTTTGCAACCACACGTTTCTCCCTCTCCCTCATTTCTCTCCCTCTGTCAGACTATTACCATACATTGTTTTGTGTGTAAATGAGCACAGGGCCCTCAGGCAAAAATAAAGTCAAATTGTAGATTGATAAACATAGTTATGTGTCCATGTGCTGGCTGGCTGAAGGTCGATATGTAATTTAACACAGAGCAGAGTTAACAGCACTAGCCTTGCTCTACAATTAGCACACTGACGCTGGTAAATCTTGTCACCACTGAGTCACACATTCAGGGACATGCATGCACAAATGAATTGAACATGTGGTACAGTTAATGACGTCCATGTGATTTTACTCATCAAGCTGGATTAGGGGTGCATGATATATCGACTCAATATCATTATCACGATATCATTTTCCGCAATACTATATCAAACGTGTTGCGATAAGTATGCAATATTTTGCTTATTTTGTGGAGCGCTGCGTCCCGTCCGTTGGCTGTGTGGCTTAGTTGTGTTTGATTTAGAGCCCGCTTGAAACGCTATAATGATCGTGTTTCATTGGCCAGTTACCGTGCCACTTGCACATGTTGGTGCACGTCAGCGCACGGGTCCACTACGTGACAAACCCTATGTAGCGTACCACGTGACGTGTGTGCATATTTCGACAGAGTGACAGTGTAAGTGAAGAAATAGATAGAGACAACAAAACGGAATGAATCAGAGAAGCGAAAGAAAAGTTGTGTCCTGTTCTTTTTTTATTTTATACTGTACAACCAGTAAAACATGTCCTGTTCTCTTTATTTATATATTTTATACTGTACAACCAGTAAAACATGTCCTGTTCTCTTTATTTATATATTTTATACTGTACAACCAGTAAAACATGTCCTGCTCTGTAGACATGGTCGTTATTTATTTATTCATGTTGTACCAGTCCAATATGACAGTCAGTTGAAATAAATCTTGTGTTGTATTTGTTATGAATTTATTTTGATGCGTTTTCCCATCACTTTTGTAATTTTACATATGTTTAAAAATATCGAAATTAATATCGATATCGCAATATTCATAATCAATATCGCAATATCACATTTTGTCAATATCATGCAACCCTAAGCTGGATATATCTGATGAACCACTCTTGTATTATACCTAATGTACAGTATGAGGTTAACACTAATGCACTAGTGCACCCTCTTCTGGTAAGACACATAGATGATAGCTATGTGGGTGCTGTGTCGGACTCTGCCCTGAACTGAGCTGGGTGTATAATGACCATGGCAGGGCAGGAATTTCACTGGGGCCACGAGGGCCATGTGCCTCCACAGTTTGGCCGCCTCAAAAAATGATAAGCCCTGCGACCACAGTGGCCTTGGTGCACTGCCCGCACTGCTCCAGCTGATTTTAACCGTTTTCTCTTCTGCCTCTTTCCTGTTAATACGGTTTAGAGTCTTTTGTTAGGACAAAGACAGAAATATGCATAAGCATTATTTTTGTCAGATTTATAAAGCCGCACGTATGCGTGGTTCTGTTTTATAAATCTCAGTCATTGTGGAGCTGGGCGCACACACACCAGCCTAACTTCCACTCCCACAGTTTGCCATAAATGGGCCGTTAAACTCTGTTTGCGTATTAATACTTGTGCCCACTCCACCACTCATTAGACATGTCAGTGCGAAATATGGCAATATCCTCAACTGTTTCACATCGATGAAGTTCTCCAACCGTGCCAGAACAGCTATTACGCGCAACCACTATGCACAGCTGTGGTTATTTACAACGTCCATACCACTAATTCATCACGTTTTTGCTAACTATCATTGTGGTAAACTCTTAATCATCATTATTATTAAACGTCAGAAGGATGATCAATGATTAATTCATAGTAAGTCTATAGTGATTCAATATATTTTGAAACTGAATTTACAAAGTGCTTCACAATTCAGGATCAAATTAAATTATCATTAACAGGGAGATGATGCTCAAATGTCAATAAAATAATACAAAATAATTTAAAATGAAGTTTATAACTTTGCTCTTGACTGACATTTCACAGAAAGCTGTGTAACCTACAAAAATAAGAACACAATCAGTGAAATTGACAAAGTGACTTTAACATCCTGATGTGCCAATGCCACAATCTGTGACTAGGTGAACTTCTTTTTGAAGAGTTATATATTATATATAGAATATATATTTTATTTGATGGCCTTGTTGCTCTGGCATTTGTGCCCTTAAAGTGGCCTTGCACCTAAAATGTTATAATTCCAGGCCTGGACCATGGTGTTAATTAGGACACAGACAACCAGTGTAAGCTTGCAAAACCCATGTAAACATAGATGATGAAGACATGGGAGTATTTGTAAAGGGAGCAGGTGTTATAAATAATGCATGGTTACAACCACTAAGGGTCTAAAACATCTAAAAACCTATATAGATAATCACCTACGGCTGTTAGCTTAGCTAATTGCTAATCACCCACACATTATGCATTTGCATGCACAATGTACACACACGCACACACGCACGCACGCACGCTCGCACACACACACACACACACACACACACACACACACAAACATACACCTTTCAGCGTAAAGAGTAACAATGAACACCATTTCCAAAGTAATTTTAAAAGAATGTGAGGAGATAACTGTACACTTGTACACTTTGTATGTTTTGTGCAGACAGATCTGTGAGTGCATTGGCAAACGTATGTGTATTTGCACTTCTTTACTTTGGTGACAAAACAGGTTTATTTACTAAAAGATAAAGGAGAAATCTGTTGAATGAGGTAGTTTTGAAAAAAGGTAGCATGTAGAATAAATCCAGGTTGGACAGAAGTGTTAAAAAAATGTAAAATAGTAACTGCAGACATGTTACGAGGAAAAGAATATAGAACTATACAAAGACATACTCAAGTGACGCACAAAAGTTGACATTAATTTCCCCTTACCCATGTCATGCAGTAATGGCAAAACAAGGCTAGCCTAATGCAAAGTGTTTCATAACTATAAAGCTATCATAGGATGAAGAATTGGTGGTAAATGCCATATCGCTATCTGGTACTTTACAGTAATAAGACATTTAGTGTTGTCAGTGTTGGATGACATGGCACCTCGAGCTACCTAACCGCCAATATAGCATGCAAATATGTACACAAATGCTTATCGGTTTTAACAGTTTAAGAAAGCATGTTGTGTTACTGACGACTGGCAACCGTTAGTAGCATGTCAGTAGCTGTGGCATAACATATTATGCCTGTGCATATTAGTTTTTACTATGGTCATTTTGATACGTTTGAAAATGTAACATCAAATGTAGCTCATCTAAATGTGGCCTTTTTTATGTGGTAAAACAAAGATAAGAGCAGGCGGGCAGATGTTAGTTATGTGCAGAGCACCGACACAAAAACAAAACACTGACACAACACCGACAGAATGATAAATATCCAAAACACAAGATTCACTCTCAGTGGTTTCTGTGACGTAAGAAATAGTTTCAAAGTACTAATGTTTAATAATACAAAAAAATGCACAAAGTTACATAAAGCATCATAGCCCCACCGAGTGGAAAAGTCACGCCACTGACCCACCTGTGTGGAAACAATTCCACCATCTCTCCGCAGTGTTATCTGCCATGCCATGTTGTAAATTCAGATGGATTTTGATTGGCTGTCAATGTTTTTTATCGTTCATCAAATCGCTCTGAAGGTGATCCCATCGATATCGTTCGCCACTGTCGTTGTCAATATAGTTGGGGTTTGGACTCCACCATCTACTTGATTTAGAACGGTTTTTAAAACTATAAATTTATAGTTTCGTTATAATTGTCGTTCTTGGTGTGGACAGCCCTTAAGGGTTACACATAAAGCCCATCTGGCACACATTATCTCCATTTACGTGCATGTTACAAGATATCAAGCTTGTTTCATTCATTTAGTCTGTTGTCGATGTCAACATCATGTTACCCGTAGCATACACAGACATGCACACACACATGCACGTGCAGAAGCCAATTACAGTGTTAGCCATCTGTCTTGCTCTTCTCTTCAATGCTTCCTATAGGAATTCATTAAGAAAACCTTCCCAGTGGTTCTCACCCTGGTTTGCTAGATGTGATTACATTAGCTACACAGGAATACAAACTAAGCTAAGTCAAGTACTTTACAGTTATGACGCTGGTCAGTCATGTGTAAAGAATGTGACAGATGGTGCCTCTCACAGCCATGTTTATACAGTTAAGGATTCTTCTCTCATTAGAATTGAAGCAGATTTGGCATCCTCCACTGATTGTAGCGCTTCGTTTTACATTGCATTGTGACTAACATCTAAAGCAAAGAAAATGCATGATTTAAGGCTGAAACGCTTTAAATAAGGGCTAAATTCCTCCTCATTATTGTGCCCAACAACAGCAAAACACAAGTCCTGCAGCATGAAATCCAGTGACACTTTCTATATACAGCTCATTATAGAGTTGCCCCAAGATTTCATTGGTCTTACTGATTTGAACAGTTATGTGGGTGTCTTGCGCCACCTCTCTTTAATTTCACCCATCAGTGCTGTCCCCACTTGCCATTACCTACTGTGTCCTTCTCAATCATTCATCCAACCAACCACCTCCCATGGATCTGTGGATTGGTCTGCCAGGTAAAAGACCCCTGCAATGCCTTTATTCACTGCTGCTGAGTGATCACATATGCCAAGCTAAAAGCCCAGTAAGTAAATGTTAATGACCAGTCGGACCCCAGCAATGGGACTTTTAGACCATTGATCAAGCTTATACTGTTGCTGATTATGTCATCTTGCCATTCATCTACTCTGGCCCACCTTCATCTATCTGTCCCTCTGACACTCTTTCTCTCTCCACGTGGATATATTGATCTATGCCACTGGACTACTAGATTCCTGGTCAATTCTACCAGCCCGCTTCCTACCCTAATGGTACATAATCATCCGAGCCATGCCTGTTTCGAGCCTGCTGGAACCCTGCTAAGAGACACCGTTTCTGGGATCAATCAGCTCGACGTGGTGTTCAACCTCAACTGGCAGGATAACAGCTATCCTGAGCGGTGGAAGCACACAAGAGCTAGGACCATGTCCATTACCAGACTGTACACTCACAAGAAGTTGTACAAGTTTTACAACCAAGTAAGTAACTGTAAATAAAACTATTCATCCATTCTCTTTCTCTCTCTCTCTCTCTCTCTCTCTCTCTCCTGAGACTATGGTGTTCCACTCCAGTTGAAGCAGATCATTCCTCATGACTGGAATTCGTCCAGCAGTACACAGTTCTAATTACAACACGCAAACACACACACATGCATTTTTCACTTGTTTGTATGCAAAAGAGAGAGAGGGAGAGGAGTAAAGTGCTTATTTAATGTTCATGAACTGAGTACTACTCTCTATTTTCCAATGAAGGAGCAGAAAAACCTCTTCCAGAATGCCCAGTTACATGTTTCTCTTTGAGCAGCCTCTAACCAAGCAGAACTCAACACATGAGTACACTATACTGTACCTTACAACACTTATCATTTTTCCAGGAGCATGCTGGTTTTCACTGCCCTCATCCCCCCGTGTCCTCATGTACCTCTCCTGATATAGAACACATTCATTTATATTTTAAAATATATGCTGCTACTACCATTTAAGTTCTCCGGTACTGTATATCACATAGGGTGCGATACAAATACCACCACCCCAACCATCATCTCAGGCAGTGAAAGTGTCCTCACTTGGGGACTGCAAAGGTTGAAAGCTGATGCTGATTTTTGTGGAAGTTTATTAGTATATATAGAGATATAGAAATGTTCCATAGTTGTTTTATTGCCAACAAAACCTATGTCAAGACCAAACTAACCATGGATTTATCCTGTAAACAAGTATTGCCTGTGTAGCCAAAGCCTGATATGGCATATTCCTCTGTGTCATAGACATTTATTGTTATCTAAAAACTATTAAAAACACATCATTGTTGCACTGGGTAACATGCATTACCACAATCATGGGCACCACAAATAACACCATTCTGCTGCCGTAAATGCTGACTAGAGCACCAAATGTGTGTTAATATGTAGCTGAAAATAGTCCCCAACAAATGCATTGTTTATTCCTGTACGAGTAAGATTTGCTAAAAACCTTTAATGGGATTTATTGGCAAAAGGAAAAATTGTAAAACGTCAGCCTTATCCATTAAGATATGTTTTGCAAATAGAAAATGATTGGAAATACAGACCAAGGTAAGATCTTTTGTGTGTACTTATTAATGAGATCTTGAGGTTGTCACTGTAGTACAAAGATTCAAACCTGATCATTGGGGACAGCTCAGTAATAAAACTGTACTGTACAACTGCATGCAGTCCCAGTCTGGCACTGATAGTCTCTAAGGTATCATTCACATTTTAAATACAGAGCATTTATCCAAATGGCAGCAGACAGAGTGCATTAATGTGCGATGGAAACCCACATGAGAGAAATATACCTGATCTTTGGCTATTTTAGTGCCACACTCCCACTTGGACCACTTCTCTTTAATCTCTCCTTTCAGTCCATTATGATAACAGGCAACAAATACAGTAGAGATAATGACCAGGTAAAGGATACCTATGTTTTAGACTGCCACTCAAGTTCACACTTGTGTGCATGTACGTGCACACACTTACACACTCACACAAAGAGGTGAAGCATTGTGTGAATGCTATTCTGCAAATCAGAAGGCCCTATACAGTAACAACACGACTCTGCATTGCATAAGTGTCCTCGAGCAAGGCCGGAAGTCCCACCAGGTTCAATGCTGCAGCACAGTGATTGCTCCTGTCCTTGGAGGATAAGCAAATGCTTAGATGCTTACATACGTAAGGCACATAGTTTCATAATACTCGCACAAAAATGCTACCATTCACATTATACAGACACACAAACCCCACCAACCCGCTCACCAAATAAAACACCAAATTGATACTGGATGATTCTTCAGAACAACTTCAATGACAATATTTGTGAACGTTCACACAAGGTCTAAGTGTGGTTAAGTGATCGTTAGGTTTAGGAAACTAAGACTACTTGGTTGAGGTAAGGGAAAGATTGAGGTCATGGTTCATTATTTAAGAAATCCAACAGACTTTTAGATGGGACATTAGCCACGGCCACTGGTGTCTAAGGTAAACATGTCATCTTACCCTGCAATGTGAATATGACACTTCCTCATGCAATGGCACTGAACATTGGCAGTGGATGAAAATTGTGTATTGCACGACTGTCCAATATGAATGTAATTCCACAAAAGACTCCACTCTCCAAGGACACAAGCACAACATACCTGGTTGTAGAGCGCGCACACATGCAGGGCGGTGTTTCCAGATGCATTCTGGGCGCTCATGTCAGCTCCGTAAAACAGCAGGTGTTCCAGGTGCTGCACGTGGCCATAGCGGCAGGCCTGAAAGGGCAGATTCACACATTTATTCTTTATACAAATCCTTGTTCACTTACAAAGTCAAAAGGGAGCAATCGCACAGAGTCTCTGAAAAAAGGTGCACATGACCAGGTCAATGTATGTTACAGTTATATTTGTTGTACTGAGGAAGAACACGAAATAAGGTGTTCTAAAGTGGGACAAAAGTGGATTTTATCCAGGGATATAATAGGTATGTGCAACTTAGCTAAATGAGCCAACAGCACATTGTGTTTTTGTGAGCAGATCATTCACAATGAAGAAAGGGTGAGTTGAAAGTTTGGCCACAGCCCCACTCTGGCTCTGCTTGTTTGGCCAAAACCAGACAGTTTTTTAATCTGACGTACCTCTTTAATTTGCCACAAAATATAGTTGCAGCAGTGATTACAGTGGAAAAGCTCAAATATTTTCAAATATAAACGACAGGCCAAAAGTTTCTACATATCACACAAAACTAAGACATGTACACTGTATACATGATTAAACTATTGGATATTTTCCTTGCGTTTGTCCTTGGGCTAATTCTCCTTACACATGTTGTTAACAGTCTCCAAAAGCAAGGGAGAACCTTGTTTGTATTACATGAGGCAAAATCTGTGAGTTAAAATTTTCCTGACAAGAGTGATGCCTTTTTTCATCTTCTTTGTTTCACATAATAGGGAGTAATTCACTTTTCATCTAATCTCTATCTATCTCTGCTCTCTTTTTTCCCCTCCAACTTCGTGGTTTTGTCCTGTGCCATTGCCAAAGAAGCACACCCAGGGGCGTAGCACACAATTCTGGGCCCTGTAGAAAGGCATTTTCTATGGGCCCCTCCCCGCATCCACAGCTATTCATTCTAGCATCTTTTTGGGCCCTCCTCACATGAGGGCCCTGGGTACTCAGTCCCCTTTTTCCCCCCAGTCTGATGCCCCTGAGCACACCAACTCTCCTCAACAATTGTTCTCTCCCTCCTGTGTTCTGTCTCACTAAGAGTGTGTGACAGCAGTGGGACAGCGCACAAATGATGCTGCGAATGTTGTTGGTTTCCAGACCTTCTGCAGTGTATCCTATTCTACACGATATATAACACTAGAATACTAATGCTGGAAAGGACACAGAAAAAGGGAGACATGAGGAGAAAGAAATGAAATGGGGAGAAAATGTGTAAGGTAGAAGGACTTTTGGATTTACTGCACAGTATCTTGAAATTATAAACACAGAAACGTGATCTGAGCACTTCCATTTAAACCTCTTACTGTATCTGCACAATGAAAAGAACACACGTATTAAAGGTCCCATGGTATAAAAATATCACTTTATGAGGTTTTTTAACATTAATTATGAGTTCCCCCAGCCTGCCTATGGTCCCCCAGTGGCTAGAAATGGCGATAGGTGTAAACCAAGCCCTGGGTATCCTGCTCTGCCTTTGAGAAAATGAAAGTTCAGATGGGCCGATCTGGAATCTCCTCCTTATGAGGTCATAAGGGGCAAGGTAACCTCCCCTTTCTCTGCTTTGCCCTCCCAGATAATTTGGCCCGCCCATGAGAAAGAGAGAGACATCATGATCATGGCTTGCAAACAAGCAAATTGGCAGTTGGTCAAGGCCACACCCCCCCCCCTCCACCTTGCCCCCCCCCCCCCCCCCTTAATTTCACACCGAGCTTCAAGTCCTGCTGTCAGAAATCAGCACACAAACCCATAACATTTTTGCAGTGTCAGTAGTCTTTTTAGAGGATCACTTTGTGGTTATATTTTTAATAGCACAGCTGCCAATGACCAGAGCAGCGATATATTGACATATAAAGGCAAACATAAAGAGGGAATGTTTAAGACTACATGAAGTTGCTATAGATGTGTTTTACCCCTGTGAAGAAAGACAGACCATCTGTTCATAAGTCATGACATAACTAAGACAGGTCTGGACCACTCGTGAATTTCATCCGTACCTTAGAAAAATTAGAGTTTACAGTTATTTACAGTTACACAAATTCCCTGAATTGCTCGTATGTGGCACAGCCGAGTAATGAAAGGTTGGTGCAGGAGACAGACAAATATTGGCTGATTGCGCCTCTTTTTGCAATTTTATTTGCCGAGTTGGGGTTCAAAAATAATTATAATATTTACAGTGGAAATGCTGTATAGTGTGTGTGTGTCATCTCCTATGATAAAAATATTGATATTTATTTTCCAGAGAAGACACAAGCAGGTTTTCATTCAAATATACTAGTAGTAGTATTAGCTTGTAATGAGTCCAACAGCTTTCTGTTTGGTTTTATTCACAGCACAAGAACCTTCAAACCTCCAGTGTCTTTCTGTCACTACTCAGATATAAGCTGAAAAGCCCTGACACAAACAAAAACAGCATGTAGGCACTAGCCTCCATTATGTTTACAGAGCAGGATATGCCTTGAGGCGGTATGCTTATAAAATGCACACAATATGCCGTGTTTGCTCTTCGTAGGTTAAGAACCCATTTCTATGCTTAACACAAATGGACACCACTACTTGGACTGCCAGCAGGCACTGGCTTAGATATAGCTGCAGCAACAGTAGAATGAGTAACTGTGGGTATCAATGAACTCTGAAGTCCCAGTAACTTCTCATTTCTGGAGGCCTCTACTTCACAAAGTATAGAAACATATACAGTATGTATATGTCATGACATTTTAGTAGTCGTCAGTGTTTGTGCTGGTGCACTGCACATCTCTGAGTAAATGAGCATTTAAAATGTGTGTGTGCACAGTATAGTACATGTACTTTATAGTTGTTGGTTGTCACGCAATGAACAATGCCATGTATCAGTAGTGGTTTTCCAAATATAACATTTACTTGAGCACCCAACCCAAATACATTTGCAGAAAAACTTTTTTTTTTTTAAATATTTGAACTTATTATGTCTGCTTTGAAATTTAGACTTTAGACTGGAAAGCAAATGACTTCCTTCCTAAGCTGGAGCTTCTAACCAGCACATGGCACCCCCCCCCCCACCCCATGGGATTTAACCACCACAAAAGAAATTCTCAAACTGAAGGGAACACAAAAATAAATTAAATGAAATTTTGAAAACCAGACAAGACTCCTTACCTTGTACCTACATTTCTATTCTGCACACAACCCATCACTGTTCTATCTGTGTGTGTGTGTGTGTGTGTGTGTGTGTGTGTGTGTGTGTGTGTGTGTGTGTGTGTGTGTGTCACCTGGTGTATCTCCTGCCAGCCATTCTCATCCACACAGCCGACCTGTGCATGATCATGCAGAAGCAGCTCACAGCAGTAGGGGTCTCCTCCTACCATTGAGCTGTGGTAGAGAGGAGTCAAACCCCTACTGTCTTTATAGTCAGGGGATGCACCCAGATCCAACAGTGTCTAGTGGGAAAAGAGGAAGGTTGGTGCTTAAATTACTTCATACAATACCCAGTCACTGTTGGATTTATCATCACATCACATCACATCACATATATATATATACACTACCGGTCAAAAGTTTGGGGTCACTTAGAAATTTCCATTCCACTCCATTACAGACAGAATACCAGCTGGGATCAGTTGCATTGTTTTTTAACCAGGGCAGCAGTTTTCAGATTACATTATGTGTTTACATAATTGCAAAAGGGTTCTCGACTGTTGTAGAAAGAAGTGACTGATCTTTAATGCAATATCTACATTGCCCATTATCAGCAACCATTCATCCAGTGTTACAAAGGCACATTCTGTTTACTCATCTGATATCATTTTGAAAGGCTAACTGAGAAAACAATGGAGAACCCTTTTGCAATTATGTAAACACATAATGTAATCTGAAAACTGCTGCCCTGGTTAAAAAAACAATGCAACTGATCTCAGCTGGTATTCTGTCTATAATGGAGTGGAATGGAAATGTCTAAGTGACCCCAAACTTTTGACCGGTAGTGTGTGTGTGTGTGTGTGTGTGTGTGTGTGTGTATATATATATATATATATATATATATATATATATATATATTCTTGTACTGTAGGACATGTGTACAATATTTGTAAACAATTTATATGATAATTTATAATACATTTTATTTGGAGAAATTAGCTGGAGTATGACCTTTCAAAGACTTACTATACTAACAGCAGTCACATCTTATTTGTTACATGTTGAATATTTGGATAATGACAATAACCAATTCCATTTTCAACAGTCCTGGCTCAACAGGAAATCAATTATATGACTCATGTAAATCCATTCATTCAGGTTACAAGCCTCCTCAAACCATACACATACAAGGCCATTCAATAAATATGCCAGCCCATTTAAAGAGGGCATGTTAATCCTCACATATTTAGTAATTGCTCAAGCACCCTCTGTTCTCAATTGCTCAAGCACCCTCTGCCAGAGATTGCCTGCTTGCAAACTCTCCTTTCCCAGAGGAAAGTTTGCAAGCAGGCAATTGGTGTAGCAAAAGAAATACAAGAGATGAGTCAGCTTTCTGCTATGATTGTATGTGTGTGTGTTACACTCACTATAAGCGCTGTATGGTTCTTGCTGCGCACGGCCTTGTGTAGGGCAGTAATGCCATCTTTTGTTCTGAAGTCCAGATGCGCCCCTCCACTTTTCAGCACCTTGATGAGCTCTCCACATCCCTCCAGCTGTGCTGCCAGCGTTAAAGGACATTCTGTGAAATTCAAGGATGAGCGAGCAAATTATATTAAAAAAATCAACGTATTTCCAGTGACATTATTGTGCATTCTTCTTAGAAAATGAACATCCAACAATTGAAGCTGTCAATATTTGATGACAAAATTGCCCACTACAGTTGGTTTTACATGTTCAGTGACTCTGCATTTGGATAACTGCCTTGGCTGTCGTGATTGTCACCCTCCCGTCTGCCTAAGTGTCTGCTTCCTGTTGGTGTTAAACCAACCCATTCTCATGTTTTCCCTGCTTCACAGCTCCTCACAGGTCACCCAACAGGGAAATCTCCTTTATGGCTGAACAAACATTGGCATAAACCGAAGGAGATTAGCCTGCATGCAGAAGGCTTATTGCAGACAATCCATAGATGGTCTTTTTGTGGTGAAGACAGAAGGAGAGAGAGAGAGAGAGAGAGAGAGAGAGAGAGAGAGAGAGAGAGAGAGAGAGAGTAAAAGAGAAAATCAAGGTTGAAAAAAGACAAATAATTAAGTAAGGAAGTAGGGAAGGTCTGGGATATTTCTTAGCCCAGACATCCTCACCTCCTGTTTCTGGATCATGGAAGTTGGGGTCCAGGCCTTTTTCCAGGAACCTTGAGACCTTTTCAATGTTCCTCTGCTGCACATACTCCATAAACTTCTTCAGGTTTGCCTAATGGAGGGAGACAAGGGAGCAGGGAAGTAGAGGAAGAGACAGCTGTGATTGGGTGATGTCAGACTCATGTGGATGGGGATGTTTAATAATGCAGTTTAGAGATAAAAGCTAAAGCCGCAGCTTTCTCCTTCTGTGTTTGAAGGTTTTTTTTCTGTTCTATCATGGCAAGCAAATGGACCATGTGCAGTAGATATACTGTAAAAGCTAAAATAGGATGGACCAAAAAAGACAAGGAGAGGACTGTAAAGTAACGCTAAAATGAATACCTTTCCTTTGGATATCAGTGCCAGGAAAATGAGATTCCGAGGCTAACGTCACATTTTGAGTTTAATTGTAATGGTTATAATATTACGCAGTGCCTGAGAGCAACACTTTTATATTACTGGGTCTAACATTGATGTTTAAAACCATTTTCGTAAAACAAGCAAAGACACATGCACAAACCCACGTGCAAATCCTACCCACCCAAATCCTAATACACACTTACTGTACCACACATACACAAATACACTTCATTCCTTTGTGACTTATGATTAAACATATTCATCACCTCTGCTGATGGGTGTGAGCCTCTAGAGTATAGAGTGAAAAATGAAGCTATGAGCAAGGTAGCAGCACTAACATTTAATAATAGATTACTATAGCCTGAAGATTCAGGGCAACAATCTATCTTGGACTATCTGAGACATAATATTAAAGAGCAGAAAGTCTATTATATAGAAAATCTAATGACTATGCACTGTACTTACAGAAGGCATGAGATAAAAAGAGGAAGTATTGAAAGAAATCTAATAAACAATAGTTACTGAACATATGAAATACCAATAGAAAAAACATCGATGATAGCCTAATATGTATCTTGAGGATGTAATTACACAATATCTGCAGTATACCAAATGAGCTTCACAGAAAACTTTCATTACTATTGCATTCTGTTTCTCAGCCTTAGTCAAAACGTTACATCCACATGTGCAAAAGCCTCCAGACTCACAGACACACACATACATTTCATTTTACAACTTAATAACTAAAGACATTTAATATAACAAACGTAATCACATACAAACATGTATACTTACATGCAAGAATGTGAACAGAACATAACAGCCATTTTTGACACTCACCATCTGCAGCATAATATATTGTATATCCTTCGTTCTTAAAAGTCACACACTACACCTTCCGAATTTTACATTACACACTGCCTTTCTCTCCACACCAAGTCATCTGCAGCCTGCTTGCCTCTACAAGCTTGTTCATACACACCACACTGACATGCTGCAAGGAGCTGCCGACCGCGACGCTCACATCTCCAAGTCAAACTGAGTGAGAGAAATTCACTTTTCCTTTTTTTTAGGTGTTCTGTGAGGCAGTTGTTATGGTGATAGGATACAAAGACAGCTCTAGCAGCCAATGTACACATGAGTGGGAAGAGCATTGAGGTTGTGTTTGTGAGTGTGTGTGTGTGTGTGTGTGTGTGTGTGTGTGTGTGTGTGTGTGTGTTTGTTTTTGTGTGCTGCACAATGCCTCGGATACTGCCTCGGTGATGATTTGCCAGTGATCAGCTGGATATGATGTGTGGTTTATTGCCTGTTGAACACATGGCTGATAAAAAGCCTTTGTAATGATGTATCTGCTTTAGTGAGGGTCTTAATAAACTCTTAATATTTTCTCCCTCTTGCTATCTGTCTCTCTCTAACACACACACACACACACACACACACACACACACACACACACACATATAAATGCACACACATGCAAAGACACAAACAGAATTATTTCCTAGTCACTGTGACATATAATTGTCTAAATATTTAACTACTACTACTATTAACGACTCTGTGCCCTGTGCAGAACTGGTGGAGTGACTTAACACAATCTGCTCGTTGTTATTTTGCAAGACCAATTATTTGCCATGAAAATATTTTGATTAATATCTACTATTAAACCTTGATTTAAAGAGAATGTTATGCAAATTTCAAAACAAACAATATAAAATAAACAACATAAAATGGACAATTTAACTTACATTCCAAAGCCACCCATGTCAATCTTAGTAAGTAGGTAAGACAGTTTTAAAGTTTATATTTCAAGCTCAAAAACATTTCCCAAATTTCCCTGATTTTATTCTTTGGCAATATTTAAAAAAAAATCATTCAAACTGTAATCTCTGCATGTCTTTTATGTCTCCTCTTTTAGATACTGCAATTCTCTTTCTTCCTGACTTCCATCAAAAACTCTCTGTCATGATCCTAGCTTGAACAATATATTGTAAGAAAGCCTTGGATAATTTCATTTGAACCCTCTGTACACTATTTACCTATTATCTTTAGTAGCAATCACAGTAGATAGGTCTATCTTTTGCATTTTCATTCATCATCCAAGCTTGTGCATCGGCACGCAGCAGGGTCTGGCAACGAGTGGTAAGTGGGGTAAAATCTTCACAGTTCATACAATTCTAGTGAAATTAATGTGGTGAAGTGGAAATTTTATAAAGGACGAGAAAAACATTGAGTAAAACATTGAGTAGTACCCCAATCTGTTTGCATTTCATCCATTTATTTGCCAAGTTTCATTCATATATGACTGTGACGACTGTCCCTTTCTGGGAAGAAAACGGGCTTTTTTTAATCTTATAATGGCTTATGGTTATTATAAGGTGGTTAAGGCATCCATAAAAACCACTGTGTCAGCAAAAATAAAACTCTGAATATTGTAAAAACTACTCAGCAACTGAGGGGTGGATGAATAAAACGTTTAGGACCAAGCACAGGGTAAATTCCACAATCATTTTCTAACAAATCTTGGTGGAAAGAACCATTAGGGCCAGTGATATCATCCTTACTAGTGTATGTACTTTATATTCCAATATAACATTTCTAAGAAAAACAAAAACTTCACAATCATCAGCAAATGTCCTGAAATCTAGTGAGCTAAATTATTATTCACTTAACCTCTAAGGAACACAAACACAATTGTTTTGTCAGACTATGACCAATATACTTGATACACTATACAGGCTATACAAGGTGTATGATGCTAAGTGTTGTTGTATGCGTTTAGGCTTCTCTGACAGTCAGCCTTGTCTGTAACTGCATGACAGCCTGTCTGAAACCACTGAATAAACTGCCGTAGGAAGTTATAACCCACTAACGCAAAAACGCCAATCAATCACACTAATAGGAGATTGTTAAGGAGCTGTGATTAAGCTATTTGTTAGTGGATGTGTATGTGCACTGGTGAAACAATCTCATAGGTAACTATTTTCAGATAAAAGCACAATTACTGTTTAAGGAAAGTCACTGAATGTGCAATACATGGCCCTAAATCCATTTCTTTTACCAGCCTTAAACCTGGCGATTTGCTGTTGTTGCTTGGGTGCTACCGTAGCTTCAATTAGCTTAAGGGGCATAACAAACAACTTACAGTAATAGATCAATCTGATCCAGCATGTACTCTCCACAACAAAGTCCTTAGCAGCTTCAGTAATGTATAACCTCTTTCCCATTAGAGTAGGCTATGCTATACACTAGGGGTGGGGGAAAAAATCGATACAGCATAGTATCGCGATATTTTTCGTGGCAATACTGTATCGATACACAGACGCCAAGTATCGATCTTTTATGATATGTTTGTTGGTCAGTTTGTCTGCTTGATAATCCCATTTTGCAGCAATAAAATTGAAGTGAGATGAACAAACAGAGTAATGTATCTTTTTAGATAAAACAGATGTTGACAAAATTTTCCTTTGGGGACATAATTTGAAATTGGGAAACATTTGAAGTTGGAAAAAAGGTAATAAATTGCAATATATTGCAGAATATTGCAATATGTTTAAAATCGCAATAATATCGTATCGTGACATAAGTATCGTGATAATATCATATCGTGAGGCCTCTGGTGATTCCCACCTCTACTATACACACAGGGGTGGGACAGGAAGGTAACGCTGCATTACCATACCACCGAGTGTTGAGGGGCACTAAGACAGATGCTCAGTCAAGATGAAAGAAAGTACAAAAGAAATGTACAGTCTTCAAAACACTACATAATTCATCTCAGATACAAAAAGACCCTGAGTTACATATCCTGACTTAACAGGACTGCTGCTGCTATTATATATATATATATATATAAAATACAGCACACAGATCCTTTTTTCCTTTAGAAGGAAATACAGTAAGTACCCTTAGTCAGTCCATACTAATTTTGGCCAATGAATGAGCATACAGTTCCCATCTCTCTTTTTAGTAGCCATTCAATAATGACCAATACAGCAGGAAACTCTCGGGCAGCTAATACTCATCTGTTACTTTCAAACAATAGTCACACAACATGTAGCTCATTCTTAGATTATCAGTCTTACAATGTCTCACCTAAACTGCTCCTCAAATCTCACACTTCATTCCAAACGATAAGTGTTTTGGTCTGGCAGGCAACTGTGAAAGGACTATATTTTAACAAAAATACTACTATGGGAACAGAAAATGTCATGTCAAAATAGACGGTTTACAAAAACTGCTGCAATGTGCACAAGGTCATGACCAAGCTAGTCTGAATTTTCACACAACAAACAGCCAAGTGATACTGCATTACTCAAAACTGTTCAACAACGTCAAGTGATTAGTGGTTTCATCGTATTATTTCTCTTGTGTTGTCTTCCCGTCCACCATGAAAAAAAACTTTCGTTGTTTAAGTTGCTTTTTTCAAAGATTTTTTGTTTTTCAATGTTTTTGTGGGGGTTTTTTTCAACGCTTTGGTCACTTTTTTCAACATTTTTATGGGTTTTTCCCAAAGTTTTTGTGACTTTTTCAATGTTTTGGGCCAGTTTTTTTACATTTTTGGCGCTTTTTCTAAAGTTTGTAGGTCTTCTTTCAGTGTTTTTGACAGTTTTTTAATTGTTTTTGTTGCTTTTCCTAACATTTGTCGTTAATTCTTTTTACATTATTAGCGCTTATTTCGACGTCCCATATTTTCTGTTATAAAAAAACTTTGAAAACGGGTCAAATTTGACCCAAGGACAACATTAGGGTTAACATCTCATTTCATTTGTGTCCTTCCATCTGCCATGATTTATCAGTATGAGGCTAAGCTTGCTGAGGTTGTGATAGTAGAAGAGCTTGTATTCTTCCATTCGCATAGCTATC
This sequence comes from Sander lucioperca, assembly GCF_008315115.2. Classification (NCBI taxonomy): domain Eukaryota; kingdom Metazoa; phylum Chordata; class Actinopteri; order Perciformes; family Percidae; genus Sander; species Sander lucioperca. The sequence goes on from NC_050179.1 coordinate 15,195,430, forward strand.
CTACAATTTGCAGGCTTTACCATTAGGTGTCATTGCACAAAGTACAAATCACAAAGAGTACACACATTTGCAGATGACGATATTTACTCATTAGCTGTACTGTCTAGAGTCCAAACTACAGTATGCAGGTCTATGCAGCTTTTGTGCTTACCCTACTGGCATGAGGATGGTGTAACCCTGCTGTGCTGGATCAAGTTAAAAAGGAACGAAGGAAGAGAGAACGAGAGAGAGGAAGGGCAAAATAAAAGCTAGTGTCTAATCTCAGCGCAGCAGAGCAAGAAACAGCAGCAATAATCAACTCCTAGAATCTATGGCAATTTACCAACTTGTTAACCAAGAAAATATCCTGCAGATTCAGTTTGATGCCCGGCAAACAGTGTCCTTGTCTGCTCTCCATATAATTAGAAATTACTCTTCAACTACACGTACTGTTTTGTACGAAGGTGTATTAGGGCTATTGTAGAAAAATAATAATTACGGAGACATGGGAGAGCTGTAATATTCAGAGATTAAAGCTGAAATTTACGAGAAAAAAACACAGATATTGTCTGAGATTAAAGTGGTAGATTTATGAGAAACAAAACTCACAAATTTACTAAAGAAAAAAGTCGGAAATATTGGAGGGCAGCCTTGTTACTCCCACTGCATTTAAGATCTTAGAATTGCAGGGAGTTGTTATCAGAATTACACGTTATGCAGCACTTTGTAAAGGATCACCAATCAGAGACACAAAACGAGTGGAAGAGCTACTCCAGATAGCAAGACAAAGATGATAAAGGTTTCTTCTTTTAGTTCAGTACCCTGAGGATCCTAGTGTCTCCAGCACCACTAATGGAGGATTATCTGACACTACCTGATAAAAGCCTGGGTAGGAGGCCAGAAATTACAGAGCCAACAAGACTCCCCCTGCTGTTTATACTCACTGTGTTCTGCGGCTATTCTCTTAGTCCCGTCCCCCCGCCCTCCTTTTTTAGTGTTTTTCCCATAGCTTCATAAAAGGAGGTGTACACACTCAATGCCCTGTTCAAAAACTAATGTGCATCCAAGTGTGACACATACAGCATGCACATATGTGTGTCAAAACACTTTCACTGCCCTATATTTACACTCATTACCACATGGCTACATAGCCCCTGGTCCCTCACAGCTGTCCTACAGTACGGCGTGCTATGGATGAGTAGTAATTACAACGTTCACCAACATGATGCTTATTCGAGAGGATCATATGCTAGCCTAATGTGAGCTGGCCCGGTAAATACACACGTTTCAAAGCGTTAGAACTGCTTAGGCAATAAAGACAGTGAGCCAGTGTAGTGGGTCATGGGTATGCTCTAGGGACCGTCAGACATAAGGATAATACGAGTACAGCCCAAACTGTTGAAAAAGAGCAGAGGACTTGGAAGTAATGCTTTAGCCCATTGACACAAGGTCCTGCTGTCAGTGATTCTGTATCGTTAAGATAAGTATGTGGTTACGGTCAAAGATATTCCCACATTAACATCAAGGCCTATTGCCTATGCCTACATTTGACATAGACTCATGTGTCCAAAGTCCACCAGAAGGCCTTTAGACCTACTGCATTGTGCAGTGAAGTTAGCCATTTCATAGGGTAATCCCTGATAGTTGGCAACACAGCAGACTGTTAAAAAAGGTCACAGATCTTATTATGGCTACATAAACTGACTCGTATGGGGCTACTTCATGCTTCCAACTCATCAGGTAAACCTTGTCAGCATCGAGCTGTCATATTTTTTTATAGTGAAGCCTATTCAGATGCCAGGTGACTTGTCTATTCAGCCTGTCTGACAGTGATGCGGAAAATGGCCGGGACTGACTGATAGTCTGATAAATCCGACCCAACAGTGTCACTGATGAGCAACACAGCTGAAACGGTTGTGGTTAATTTGATTAACTCTGTTAATAAATACACATGTAGGAAATTCTGTACATATACAATGTAATATTCCAAACTGCAATCATCATGAGGGGGCAGAGATTCAGGGAGTGTCCATTAATACAAACCTCCCAAAGGCATTAGCTGACTATGTTTCATTGTATGAAACAAAGACACTGCTACTACAAAATGTAGCATTAACAATCAGTCGCACATTAAAAGATACAACTGCCTTCTCTTACGTGAAGTCACGTCGGCAAAATGCAAACAACTTCATCTGGCACAGACTGTTCCTGATTCTCTGTCTGTCTGTGCTTTGTCACTTATATAAAGGCTGGAACGAGAGCGGGCAAGCCTTGACCTCCGTCTCCCAGATGTTTTGTGAAAAGGCTGTCTTGCTGCAGGGGCACTGCATTTTGATTAGACACACAAACCTAGATAGACACAACTCCATATTATATACATGCATAATCTGGCTACATTCTCCTACCTTCTTTTGCATTTGTGTGTAACAGGCAATACAAATGAATGTCTTTGGTAAGTAAGTCATAATGATGACAGTAAGGGAAGGGAACGTATGATAGATAACAGTGTTGCAACTAACGATTATTGTCATTGTTGATTAATCTGTGGAATATTATTTCGATTAATCTATTAGTTGTTTGGTCTATAAAATGTCAGAAAATGGTGAAAAATGTCAATCAGTGTTTCGTAAAGCCCAAGATGACATCCTCTAATGTATTGTTTTGTCCACAACTCAAATACATCCAATACTACTGTCATAGAGGAGTAAGGAAACCAGAAAATATTCATAGGTAAGCTTTTTTTCTTAAAAAAAAATTACTCAAACTGTTAATCAATTACCAAAATGGTTGCCGTTTAATTTAATAGTTGATTAATCAATTCATCTTTGCAGCTCTAAATTGTCTGTTGTCTGCTGTGTTCAGACTCCGCTACATTCAGGAAGTGTCACATATTCTGTTCACATATATCTGACTGCTTGAATTTGTTGCCGCAAAGGTGACGCGTTGTGATGCATCGTGATATTGAATCAATTCGAATCGTTGACAGGATCATCAGAAACAAATTGGATCGTGAGACCAGTAAAGATTCACACCCCCTACAAAATAGTTGGCTATAAATGTAATAGTTGACAACTAATAGATTAATCGATTAATCTTTTGCAGCTCTATAAAACTGTAATGTTGACAGTGTGAGTGAGTGTTTGAATCTTTAGAGAGTCTTAAGTTTTTTGCACTCCATGACAAATTACTAAGCCAGCTACTGCGGCAACTCTTTAAGCCTTTGTGTGTCTGATATTTAAAAAAAAAGGTTTTTAAGTGGAGTATTATTATATGCCTTCTGCACCAAGGCTGAATTTCGGGAAAGAGACTTCAGATACAGTATTAGGGGGACACTAAGGCCTATATAAAAGCATCCAAAAAGCAGCATGTCATAGTACCTTTAACACAGTAAACACATTAATGAAGTAAACAACGTTCACAGCCTCTAAAATAGTTAAATGTAACAACTTAATGTTGAATTCACACGCTCTTTTCACATCGTAGGAAAGCACATCGCTATCGCCAGATGAGTGACAATTTTGTTTGGCAAATTTTCGCTAACCAGTGTATGATGAAGGCATGTTGGGTGGGTGAAATTAGAAAGCTAACGAGTTAGCGTTAACTAACGAGTAGCAGCCGGCTGTTCGGTCGCTCCGCTCCCACTGTAGGGAGCTGTCATTTGCCGAGAGAACTTTCTTACAGCCTACTGCATTGAACGGTCCACCTATGTAACCATTCATATGTCATTACGTCGACCAGCGTAGCGCGCATAGTGCAAGCGTAGGGTTCGGTTCGGTGGAAAAAAATTCTAAGGTTCGGCAGAAACTGAACCCCATCAAAAAGCCCAATATTCAGCCGTACCCGAATCCTGGATTCGGTGCATCCCTATACCTAATACTGGGTTCCACACTGACCTTTAAACTGTTTAGAAGTCCACCACCCACAGGCATAGTGTTCCTTTAACATAAGGGATGGGGCCCTATTTTAACGATCTAAGCACATGGCGTGAAGCACCTGGCGCAGGTGCGTTTAGGGCGTGTCCAAATCCACTTTTGCTAGTTTGACGGTAGAAAAAAGAGTCCATGCACCGGGCACATGGTTCAAAAGGGTTGTACTTAGTGTCTTCATAAATTCATAGGTGTGTTTTGGGTGTAACATGCAATAAACCAATCAGAGTGTCAGCTCCCATTCCCTTTAAAAGCTAGGCGCGTTTGTACCTTGGCGCATTGCTATTACAGATTTGCACCATAATATTTTTATTTGTAATCTTTTGCATGTTTGTGTGCTGCTGCGCTTCCCTCTGTGTGTGTAACAAGCATAGTGTGCGTGCGCGCTGTGCATAAGCCTATGCGCATTTCACTAATTTGCTGTTAAAATAACAATGAAATGCTGCGCTATTGACTTTAGACCAGATTTCTGTTGGTCAACGGCGCGATCACTTCTCGCTGCCTCAAGATAGCAATACGCCAATAATTCACCTGAACACACCTCCCTGTAAGACCAGCACGCCCGTTGGCGCAAAGATGGGCGCAGGTGCATTTGCTATTTAAACGCCGCGGGCGCTGGACGGGAAATTGACATCTGCGTCGGTCTTAAACTAGCAAAGACACTTGCATCGGGCTTTGCACCGTGCTGCGCCGCGCTGCGCCGGGTGCAAGATAGGGCCCTATGTCTTACTGGTAGATTTAGTAAATCTGTCCAATAAAAGAACATATTAATTAACCATTCTTGGGTTTAATGTGGGTGTTGAAACTCCCCTAAGAGACACAGAGCTGCTGCGTACCGTTTCACGCCTGTTAGAAAAGATTGGTGTTTCTTTTTTATCTGTGTGTGTCTATAAGCACTGCGGCCTCTATCTACAGTACGTTTATTTAGACCTCAGCCTACAGTGTGTTTGTCTGAGAAAGCGAGAGCTTAAGTAATCTCCAATATCCATAACTAACAGGCTTAAAGTGTAATACTCTCAGCTACAAAAAGACCAATATACTGTGCGACAGAGTAGGGACTTGATCCCAAGGAATAGTACTTTCTTTGAGGGGAAACTTAAACCTTCACTGTATAGCTGCAAAAAATAAATCTCTCAGTAATTTGATACACTATGAAGCTCAGGGGGAGACTAACACCACATGAAAAAGCATTGAAGGCTTGAGGATGAAATTCACACACATACAGTATACACAAGTATTCACTCTAGGGCTGGACGATCGAAATTCTGAAGCTGTTATTGACGTATTTTTCCCATGACAATAATTTCGATAATTTATTTCTATTGATAGGCCTACTTTCTCCTTAAAAACATTCTACCACGTGTGCAGGGTCCGAAATTAAGCAAGTCGCCAACTACAGGGGCGGGCCGACACACACAAACACACACACACACACACACACACACAGACACACACACACACACAAACACACAATCACTGGCGCACACACACAAAAAAAAAAATATCTTTCATTTATGTTATCGAAGTAAAATGTGCAATTAATCGTGATTTCGATTTTAGGTCATATCGTGCAGCCCTAATTCACACACGCACACACGCACACATGCACGCACGCACACTTACTGATTCATAATTTAGCACACTAAACACACATTTTATTTATGATGGATGATTGCAGTTAAAAAAATCCTGATGTTACTATAGCAACAACATTACACATCATTGACTGTAAATGTTTTTGCACAACGTGCAATTCAATTTTACACCTCTCTGGTGTGGCTTTAGAAAGAAGCTCAATATCACAGCTTGCTTAGTTCACATGAGCCACACTCATCATCATAATAATCATAATACCTGTTCTATATAACTTGCACCCACCAGTGTCTCTCGCGGTTTCAGTATCTTAGACCTTCCTTTGACTGATATTTTGTTTGTCTTGTTTTGTACGTAGGGGGTTCCTGATCTTTTAATTGATGTTTTTTAACGGTAATAGAAAGCGGATAAAGGACTAAACGAAAAAGAGACAAAGAGAGGGATACAAAAATGCCTCTCTGCATTTTAGCCTAAAGCCAGCCTTTACCTGGACCTATGCCATCTGCTGACACAGCATGCACATACCACTATGGTTACCTTATTATGTGGCCTATCTCTGTTTTTAAACTATATAAATTGAGACACAATAGGACGTACAAATTGATGGAACATGTAAAAGCAGCCTTCACTAAATGTGATCAGTCATTTCCTGTAAAATATGTGTAATTCTTACCAAACAGTAAAAAAATCAACAGTCACAGTCAAAAAAACATACGCATCTAACCAGTTCATCATGTGAATTTAAAGTAAATGCTACGTCAATAGGAAGTCCAGAAAATTCAAAGCTGGCAAACAAACAAACAAACAACCAACATTGCTTCACTACAAACTACTATAAACATCCTTTCTATTTGGGTATGTAAGATGAAAAGTGTCTAAAGGCATAACCACAGTGTGACAGTAACCTGCATTTATTCTTGATCTCATGAATCATTTTAGCAGTATTGTGTTGAGTCTAACCTCTGTGGCCCGGCTCCTGAAAGCTCTCTCTGAACGTAGCAGCATGGTGCCTCCTGAGTTATCCTTTTCCGAAGAACGTTTTTGCTTTGTATATTTTCTAGTATTCCTCTTGATGATCTACAGTTTGGGCAGGAGGGACAGTATGAGTTCGCTCTGACAGGGTTGGCTAGAGCCTGGAACAAAGCATGGCAAAGCCACGGCCTCTGTCCCTCTCATCAACACACTCACAAACATGCAGAGCACAGGCTTATTGTATGTGGACCCCAAAACACATTCTGCTGTTCGCTCAACCAATTCTACCCACGCTCCTGGCCACACTGGCAGCATGGCTTTGTCCAGCATTGTCTCTTCCATCAGTACAATTGAGCTCTGGCTTACTTGCCAACCCATTAATGCAAAAAAAAAGGTATTGGCATAAACAGGAACACAAACTTTTTTTAAAGATTTTTTTTGGGGGCATTTCAGCCTTTAATGGATATTAAACAGCTAGATATGAAAGAGGAGAGAGAGGGGGATGACATGCAGGAAAACCATCTCAGGTCAGACTTGAACCCTGGACCTTCTGTGTAAAGGCATAGACCTCTACATATGTGCACCTGCTCTACCAACTGAGCTAATCCTGCCACACAGGAACACACACATTTAAATGCGCAGATCTGTATTAATGACTACCCAAAGACACACACACACACACACACACACACACACACACACACACACACAGACAATATCTCTGTGAAAGGCAAACCATTCATGGGTGTTGTTGCGGTGATACTCCACTCAAAATCTATGGGCCCTATTATCGTGTAAACGCAGAGTGCGGAAAAAAAGTTTTGTACCGGTGAAATGGTATTTTTCTGGATAACACTGAGTTTATTTCCTCTACTGCACTAAGTTGGTATCTTGGTGACTTGCCGTGTGCCCCAGTGGGAGGAGAGGTCCGGTAGAAAGTAGTTCCTAACTGGAGTGGTGTTGTGCACTGTCAAGCCACAATTGCCCACGGCAGATCTGCTGGTTAACAAGAAAATGTCTAATAAAAAAATAACCACAGAAGCCACAGTGCTTATGTGCACATCAAACTTGTCATTTTGTTCAATTATTCTGCAGTTCCACTGCAAATCAACGGAAACACTGTTCCATGAAAAATAGCAGATCAATTAAAACTTCTCTCTCCACTAATAACTCCCTCAAGAGTGTTCATTTCTGCCAGTCCTCTCCATATGTCTTCATCCAAAACAGAGTAACCGGGACAACAGCTTGCGCGCCATCTTCTTTTTAATGAGTCTGGCCAAAGTATTACCAATGTTTAATAGGGATGAAAGTAGCAAATATGATTGGCCATGATTGTCACAGCCTCTAACACGGCCACCTACAGTATGATGTATGATAATATATTGTTTCTGATCCCACTCTGTATCCAAGTGTGCCACAGGTGTGCGGGACGAGCCTGGCCAAAGAAATACCACAAGTTTACTTGGCACGTGACTGAAATCTGCGCTGATATGTTGGGATGGGCGATATGGCAAAAAATGTGATCACAATATATTTTCCCATTTTGATCGATATTGATAATTATCAGAATATAATTTTTTTGCTGATACTGCCCGTTCGAAGTGCATACTGACTGGAGCCGGAAGAAAACAGAGGTTTAATTACACTTAGAATATAGTTTATTAACATATACAGTAAAATAAAAAAACATGCCTTTATAATATTCAGCACGATGTTTTTGTCGAGATCTCACATTACACGTTCACATTATGAGATGCCCCACTGGTCAACAGAGCAGTAGTGTCCTCTACTGGCAAAAGAAAATAAAGAGTAGCCCTGTTTTCCTCATACAAAGTCATCTTACAGTTACGTTTTCCTTTTTTGTGTCTGCAAGCAACAACCTAAAACTACTTAAAAGCAACATATAAAATGTTTAAAAAAAAACTCCTGCCAAAAAAAAGCATCTCAAATGTTGCAGACGTAGCACAAAACCAAAAAAAGTAAACATGTGCATGTGTTAACAAGTGTCTTTCGCTATACAATAACAAATAGCGCTCGTTATATTTTTGCTCCTTTTTAAATGTTTTTCATATGGGGCAATGTTCGGAAAAGACAACATGATTTATTGTTGTTTTCGTACAGCAGCTACAGCACAGCTAATGCTTTTTTTTTAGCTTGATATATCATTTGTTGCGTCTAAATATGAATGTAGATAAAGTTAGTGATAATGAGATGCTTGCTACAGTTGCATTTCTAGTAATGAAACAGCAAAAACGTTTTATTTCTCTGATTGACTGCTTGTTTTATCGCCACTCGCTCTTTTCAGTCACTGTCTAGCTCGCTCAAGCACATTACCGTGCTCATGGGCTCTAGTTGAAGCTTTAGCCAGCCTCTGTCCAAAACTATGTCATTTCAACCAGTTGATAGTTTGTAACATAGAAATAAAATGTATTATGGATAATATTATTTCTATAGTTATGAAATGAGGATCATGCTATTTTGGCTATACGGGGGTGCTCTATGTCTGATTTTACATATAATACCTCTTTTCTCCCAATAAGTTAATATACAGCCTATTATGATATAAATATCAAATGTTTAAAGAAAGAAGCTTTTAATAAACCTTTTTAAAGTGTGTGAATAAATCCAACCGCCACATGACAGATTTAAGTGAATAATACCGCCAGAAGAGGGCAGTGTAGAACAATTCTATGGAGCCAGAAATTCGGAATCAATGTTTCTGAGAAAAGTGGTAGAGAATGAGATAATTGAACTTGAAAACACATTTAAAAACAAAAAAGCCACAGACTGGAATGGGATTGACATGACTTTAGTTAAGGAAGTCATTTCAGCCATTGTAGTACCTCTGTCGTACATCTGTAACCTATCATTCCAATTGGACCGCTTCCCGGACAAAATGAAAATAGCAAAAGTAATTCCACTGTTCAAGGCCGGAGATAAAAAATTATACACAAATTATAGACCGGTCTCACTTTTATCTAAATTTTCAAAAATACTTGAAAAACTGTTTGTTGCCAGACTGGACCGCTTTGTTGAAAAACACAATCTATAAATTGATTGTCAATATGGTTTTAGAGAAAGTAGAGTGCAGTTGATGAGAAGAAGTTTGCAGTGGGAGTGTTCATAGACCTTAGGAAAGCATTTGACACCATAGACCACAATATTATGTTGGAGAAAATGGAAAGGTTTGGAATCAGAGGTGTAGGTCTGGAATGGCTGAAGAGCTACATCAAAAATAGGAGTCAGTATGTACAAGTGGGCAATGCCATGTCCAAGCTAGCTAACATCACGTGCGGCGTGCCACAGGGTTCGATAGTTGGACCAAAATTATTCATTATGTACATAAACAATATTTGTAAAGTGTCCAATATATTGAAATATGTCACTTTTGCAGATGATACCAACATATTTTGTTCAGACGACTGTTTGCAAAGGCTAATGGAGAAAGTGACAGTAGAACTAGTTAAATTGAAACTGTGGTTTGATGTAAACAAGTTATCTTTATGATTTTTGGAGATCGCAAAACACATTTAACAGCTCAGGTAAGCTTAAGGATAGAAACTGTTGAGTTAGAGAGAGTATATGAAAATACCTTTTTAGGGGTAATAATAGACCACAAATTCAGTTGGAAACCACAAGTAAACCATGTAAGATCCAACATTTCCAGAAGCATTGGGGTGTTGAGTAAAGTCAGACACTTTCTTAACCACAGATCTATGAACACTCTCTACAGCACGCTGATTCTACCTTATTTAACGTACTGTGTTGAGATCTGGGGTAATGCCTGCAAAACCACTCTACAGACAGTGTGCACAGTTTAGAAAAGAGCAATACGAATTGTGAATAATGTTGGCTTCAATGATCATACTAATTCATTATTTCTTAAGTCAAAAACACTGAAATTCATGGACCTGGTGAAGCAGAAAACTGTGTTAGTTCTGTATAAAGCTCGATATAACCTACTTCCTCCCAACATACAAACCATGTTTAGAGAAAGAGAAGTGGGTTATGCCCTCAGAGGCGAACTCAATTGGAAACAACCTACCTGTAACACAGTGATGTAAAGCAGGTGCATATCTGTCTGTGGCGTGAAGTTATGGAACACATTACCAGATGAATTAAAACATATTAGGAATGTCTTCAAATTTAAAAAAGGGTTCAAAGACATTACACTAGATAAGTATAGACATTGAGTAGTATTATTCTGTGAAAATGTTGATAATGGTGATAATGATGAAAACAGCAAAAGTAATTCCACTGTTCAAGGCTAGAGATAAAAAAATATATATAAATTATAGACCGGTCTCACTCTTATCTCAATTTTCAAAAATACTTGAAAAACTCTTTGTTGCAAGACTGGACTGCTTTGTGGAAAAACATAATCTATTAATTGATTGTCAATATGGATTTAGAGAAAGAAGATCAACATCGATGGCCTTGATGGAACTTATGGAAAAACTTACAGGTTCAGTTGATGAGAAGAAGTTTGCAGTGGGAGTGTTCATAGATCTCAGGAAAGCATTTGATACCATAGACCATGATATTATGTTGGAAAAAAATGGAAAGGTTTGGAATCAGAGGTGTAGGTCTGGAATGGTTGAAGAGCTACATCAAAAATAGGAGACAGTATGTACAAGTGGGAAATGCCATGTCCAAGCTAGCTAACATCACGTGTGGTGTGCCACAGGGTTCGATAATTGGACCAAAATTATTCATTATGTATATAAATGATATTTGTAATGTGTCCAATATATTGAAATATGTCATTTTTGCAGATGATACTAACATTTTCTGTACAGATGACTGTTTACAAAAGCTAATGGACAAGGTGACAGTAGAACTAGGTAAATTGAAACTGTGGTTTGATGTAAACAAGTTATCTCTAAATTTGAAAAAAACAAAGTTTATGATTTTTGGAAATCGCAAAACACATTTAACAACTCATGTAAGCTTAAGGATAGAAACTGAAGAGTTAGAGAGAGTTTATGAACACACCTTTCTAGGGGTAATAATTGACCATAAAATCAGTTGGAAATCACAAGTAAACCATGTAAGATCCAACATTTCCAGAAGCATTGGGGTGTTGAGTAAAGTCAGACACTTCCTAAATTATAGATGTATGAACACTCGCTACAGCACGCTGACACCATATTTAACGGTCTGTGTTGAGATTTGGGGCAATGCCTGTAAAACCACTCTACAGACAGTGTGCACAGTTCAGAAAAGAGCTATATGAATTGTGAATAATGTACATACTAATTCTTTATTTCTTAAGTCAAACACACTGAAATTCATGGACCTGGTGAACCAAAATACTATGTTAGTTCTGTATAAGGCCCTTAAATAATCTACTTTCCCCCAACATTCAAACCATGTTTAGAGAAAGAGAAGGGGGTTACGCCCTCAGAGGTGACCTTAATTGGAAACAATCTACCTGTAACACAGTAATGAAAAGCAGGTCTGTGGCGTGAAGTTATGGAATGCATTGCCAAGGGAATTAAAACATATCGGGAATGTTTTTAAATTTAAAAAGGGTTCAAAGACATTACACTAGATAAGTATAGAAATTGAGAAATATTATTGTGTGCGAAGGTGGATAATCATGTTGATGATGATAAGCATCATTATCATTACGGTTGTCAACATTAATTATGATATTATTTACCTTAAGGTAGCAATTGCAATATATATAAGCACTGACCCTAAATAGGTATACGTAGGTGTGTATGTATATATATATATGTATGTATGTATGTATGTATGTCCGTGTGTATGTATGTAGGTATGTATGTACGTAGGTAGATGTAGGCATGTTTTGATTTTTTTTGTTTTTGTTTTTTTCGTTCCGTATAATTTCTTTTATCTTTTTCGTCTTGTCGATTTTATTCTCTTGAAAATGAGTTTGTTATTTAAAAAATGTGACAAGGGGGGGCCTTATATAAGCTGAAGCTTCCAACCCTACCCTTTGGTTACGACCAATAAAAGGATTCATTCATTCATTCATCATTATTATCATTATGGTTATCACAGACCTGCCAACCTTGAAAAACTTTTTTGAGTAGCAACTTTTTTGCTACTGATTTATTGTCAAAGTTCTGTTTAATGAACACGGCTGCATGCACGCGGAAAAAATGTGCCATTATCGCTGTCTTTGATGTCATTTGGGATTGTTGGGCATCAGTATAGTGTGTCATTTAGTTCACATGCTTACCAATCACTTCACCTAGTCATTAGTCATAGCCCAGGTTACTTGTGATCTCTATAATAACCTTACCCTCCATAATGTTCCTACAGTAGCCTACAGTCTTATAATAGTCTCCAAAATACTGTAATACTTTTACAGTATGTCCAAAAATACTAGGCCTATAGTAGCCTATTTCTATAAGATTACTATAATATTGTTCCAAAATTGGCCTACTATACGATTCCTATAATTCTTTTTGTAATTATGTCCAAGTAGGCTACTTGAATTAAATAAACATTGTATTTAAATTATCAGTCATATTTAATACAATGTATTGGATCATAATATAATTATAATAGGCGTATTTACTTTGTGTCTCGGTCCTCCGGTGCGTCCAGCGACGGGCTCCGGTCAGTTTTTAAATAGCCTACATTAGTAACAGTTAATTTTGTTACGGTATGAACTTAATCCTAGGAAAGGCAAAAAAATACAAGACCTTTGTAACGAAATCCAAAACTGAGACGGCTACTGCACGTCAACCGTCAACAATGATTTTCGCGTAGTTTAAAGTGGCAAATCGTATCACCGTATTTTGATGTCAAAATGCGTATCTACTACGCAAAATGCGTACAGGTTGGCAGGTCTGTTATCATCATTATTTAGGATATTAGTCATCTTATGGTGGCAATGTACTGTATATAAGTACTGACCCTTATGGGTATATGTAGGTAAGTGTATGCATGCATATGCAAACACACTGTATGTATGCATGTATGTAGAAAGTTATCTGGGTAAGTGTATATGTTCTTTAGTTTTTTTTTTTCTATAATTTATTTTATCTTTCTTGTCTTGTCAAATATCCCTTGACAATTTGTTTGTTACTCTTAAAAATGTGAGAAGGGGGGGGCCTGATATAAGCTGAAGCTTCTGACCCTACCCTTTGGTTACGACCAATAAATTCATTCATTCATTCAAACACATATCATCATGTGCATGCATAAAGGCATTTTTATATACACATGCAGCTGCATACACACAATGTCATAGAGAAATGTCTGCCACACACACACACACACACACACACACACACACACACACACACACACGATTCGACGATCAGTCGACGATAGGCAAGACTTGACAATTCTGATTTGACTATGTAAATTCTTAGTCGGGGACACCCCTAGTATCTAGCCATAATTTGTTAATAATATAACTGTTTGGAACCTGCTGAGCATACAGACAGACGGACGATGGAGAGGTTGATTATGCTACTGAAGTGGTTATAGAAGTTTCGTTGGATATTATAATATATTATCCCAGTGTGTCATTATTAAAAATGGTAGCAACCATGAATTGCATTCATGGTTCATGAATGCAAGCTGACCAACTGAAGATGAAAACGTTTTATTTTCCCCAGCCGCAGTTTCTACAAGTTATTTGATACTCAAAAGATACATTTTGGGTTGAGTAATGACTAAAAGTTATTATGCAGTCTAAGTTACAGTTCATTCTGTCACATGAAATATGACAATAGAGCACTATTGTTGTTTGTATGCATGACTATGTGTGTTTGCATTTGTAAGCAGTGGGAATGCATGCCGTCATCAGAATCAAAGAGTCCAGACAGAGAAAGAAAGAGCTGAATCAGGTTCAGTCATGTGTTTTTAGACAGACACACAAACTGACACCAGGACACAGGCAGGCTGACAGTAGGGGGGCAGAGCCAGTGGGTGAAACACAACTAAACACACCAAAGGTGAACTGGAGCTCAGCTTAGTAAAACTTGTGTCAAAATACAGCTGAAAATATAGCAAATATTATCCTCCCCTACATTTGAACTTTGGCTGCAAACAGGCCTACGGGCTACACAGAACAGAAGGGAAAAGGGGCCGCTAACACTGAGACAGGGAGTATGTGGGTAGTGTATTTATTGAGCCAGATGACTATTAGAACTCTATTGTACTTTATGCCTCTGGCATCCTATTATACAGTCATCTATTCATGCTGCCTGACCTAGAATGATGGAGTCTCCTGCTAGTAGGATGTTATACTATATGAAGAAGAAACTATACAATGTGTTATTTCTTTATTGTAAAATGAACTTGTGCAGTGAGGTGTAGCGGAGATGTAGTGGATGGATGGATGCAAAATGCATGGTACCTCCACTTTTGATCAAAAACATCAGTCGTGATCAGTAGTGTCTTAGATTTCAGACGCAAACATAAACAAAAGGAGAAAGAATGTGGGCCTTTGTGCCAGCTAAATGGCTTTTTGTTGGGTTTACATTATCTGCAAACATGAAAAATAAGATACATTTTATTCTAACAGCGTAGGCATGCGGCTGTGGTGTGTATGATTGTCATTCACCACAGCAATGTTTGTACAGTATGAGCCATGATGCACAGAGTGGGGAATGTGTTGACTGCATCCTCGATATTGCAAATGTCAGAGACTGACTGGTGGACGGCCAACAGGGAAATGGTTGAATTTAACCAACTTCTGCTTGTCTCATTGTCTATTGTCACTACACATTATTTCAGTAATGGTTCACTAGAGCAATACATTTAAACCAAAATGTTGATATACTTCCTAATTTAACTTTGTCTGATCACAGCTGCTAATTTGTGGAAAACTTTTATACTAGGTTCATCAACAACCTGTCGGGAGTGCCATGACACAATCCAGTCTAAAACTTAAGGTTAAGTGCTATGGACAGCATATTTCTCCCTAGCCTCTACTGCAATGACATAATACTCAAATCACAAAAACAGAAAACTAAAAAATGAACATTAGCAGTACCTGCAAGCAGAGACCCACATTGAGCTCACTGGGGTGTATTTAGAGCTGGGCAATATATCGATATTATATCGATATCGTGATATGAGACTAGATATCATCTTAGATTTTGGATATCGTAATATCGTGATATGGCATAAGTGTTGTCATGGTTGTGGATATTTCTGTTGGGGTTGTTTATATTTCTGTTGCCTGTTTGTATATTTATTGATGTGATTGTGTGTTTCTGTTTCCTGTATTTCCCTATTTATTGTTTATGGTTCTGTACTGTGGTTTTTGTTTCCTGTTGATTGTGTAGGTTTCTGTGATGATCGTGTAGGTTTCTTTTTCCTGTTTTATTTTGATAGTCTGGTTTTCTGTCTTGTCTTGTCTAGTTTTGCTTCCTGTCTTGTTTTCCCGCTTGTCGGATTGTTCTGCCCTGTCCTGATGTGTTTCACCTGTTGTGTCACCTGTCCCTTGTTTGCTCGTTAACTCTTGTATTTAGCCTCTGTGTTCTCTTTGTCTTGTGTCAGATCGTTGTGTATTGTCTCCCTGTGTCAGTCACGTCAAGTTCTGTACTCCCTGGATTTCCTTTTGTCTCTTGTTTCCTGGTTTTTGATCTACTTTTGTTTTCTGGATTCCCTGTTCTTGTTTGCTTAACATTCTGGAAGAAGTTTTTGCCTGCTGCAGCTCTCAGGACTACCTTGGTTGATGAGTACTTTGTTCTTTTTGTTATGTTTGTCAAAATAAATCCTCAAGCTCAAACGCTCCCTCATCTGCTCTCTGCTTTTGGGTCCTCAAATTCCCCATGTCATAACAAGTGTTGTCTTTTCCTGGTTTTAAAGGCTGCTGTTCTATTATTTGCCTTTACCCACTTATTCATAATATCCACATTACTAATGATTATTTATTAAAAAAATCTTGTGTAAATATTTTGTGAAAGCACCAATAGTCAACACTACAATATCGTTGCGGTATTGATATCGAGGTATTTGGTCAAAAATATCGTGATATTTGATTTTCTCCATATCGCCCAGCTCTAGGTGTATTATGACGAGTCTGGAGCTATAGTTTCAACATGGCCGGATTTCAGAGCATACTGAACACAACATAATCAATTCCTGCTTTCTAATCTGTCTAATCAAAGACTTCACCTCCTGCTTAGAGAGTTCTGGATGTCAGCAACATACCACTTTTCCCTCACACTCCAAAGGACATATTCTGGACTTAATCTGATGCTCTGGTGTCACCTTTTGACCTTACAGCTGATGAACTCCCCATAACTGACCACTTTCTCCTCATTTACAGTGAAACTCACTCTCTCCATCTCTCAAATACCACGCCTTATTTCATTTCGGAATATAAAGAATATCAACCCAGCCACTCTCACTTCAAGTATCCACTCCTCCTGCCTCCCTGATACTCACAATCTATCCACCCCCGATGATCTGGTCTCTCATTACAACAATGGACTCCATAATATTCTTAATTCCCTTGCTCCGTTAAAAAACAGATCTGTTTCTTTTTCCGTCTCCGCCCCTTGGTTCACCCCCGATCTTCGTCTCATGAAAGCCAAAGGTCGGCAACTTGAATGTCTTCATAGAAAAACTGGTCTCACTATTCACAAAGAAATGTGCAATAACCACATCTTACGTTATAAGGACTCCATTGCTAGCACCAAAACCCACTACTACTACAGTATAATCACTGCCAATAAAGGAAACTCCAAGTCACTGTTTTCCCTACTTAACATATCACCCAACCCCAGGACTTTCTCCCCCCTCACTTGTATACAACCTCCTACAACTCCATTATGTCCTTTTTCACTGAAAAAAATCAAGAACATCCACCAGCACCTTGGATCAATCCCTCACCTCAGTATCTCAGCCGACTTTCACCAATCCACACACTCATTCTCCTCCTTCCAGCTCCCCGCTATTTCAGAAATCACAGAACTCACCCGGAAATCCAAGCCATCCACTTGTCAACTTGTTAAAGCCTGCCTTCCCTCCCTGGTCCCCCTCTTTTCTACTATCATCCACTCCTCTCTCACCACTGGAACTGTCCCTACATCCTTCAAAACTGCTGTCATTAGCCCAATTTTGAAAAAACCTGGTGCCGACCCCTCCAACTTAAACATCTTCCGTCCTATCCAATCTACCCTTCATCTCCAAAATCTTTGAAAAAACAGTTGCCCCTCAACTCCATTCTTACCTATCCCACAATAAACTGTATGAACAGTTCCAGTCCAGTTTCCGCCCACTCCATAGCACTGAAACAGCACCAACGACCTCCTTATGGCAGCTGATTCTGGACTCCTCACCATCCTCACCATCCTCATCCTCCTCGACCTGAGTGCAGCCTTTGATACCATCTGTCACACCACCCTCCTCAACAGGCTATCTTCCATGGGCATCACCCACACATCACACATCTTATCTCTCTGGACGCACTCAGTTCATTCAACTCAAGTCTTTTAAATCCATTCCCTCCTCCGTCACTTCAGGTGTGCCCCAGGGCTCTGTCCTGGGGCCCCTACTCTTCATCATTTACCTCCTTCCCCCGGCAATATCTTCCGCAAATTTAACATTCATTTCCACTGTTATGCTGATGACACCCAGCTCTACCTCTCCACCAAACCCTTGTCCACTCCCGCCCACCTCCCTTACTGACTGCATCTCTGAAATACAAACCTGGTTCACCCAAAACTTCCTCAAATTAAACAGTAATAAAACCGAGGTTCTCCTCATTGGCACCAAATCCACTTTATCCAAAACCGACAGTTTTTCTCTCACTATTGATAACTCCTCCATTTCACCCTCCCCTCAGGTTAAGAGTCCACAGTCTCATCACTTCCCGTCTGGATTACTGTAACTCTCTCCTCTTCGGCCTCCCTCACAAATCCCTCCATAAACTTCAACTAGTCCAGAATTCAGCTGCCCGCATCATAACTCGAACCCCCTCCATCCACCACATCACTCCTGTCCTCCAACAGCTCCACTGGCTCCCAGTCCAGTTCCGTATCCAATTCAAAGTCCTCCTGTTTACATTCAAGGCCATCCACAACCTCGCCCCCCCCATATTTGTCTGATCTCCTCCAGCATCCCACTCACTCCCGCTCCCGTCCGTGACCCGGTGCTAATACGGCACCGGTGCCTTAACGACCGTTATCTACCGGACCGAATAGCAACGCGGATTTCGGTGCCTTATTTAGGTGCCACTTAAATGCCTGCGCTTCTCTCTGATGCTCCGGAAACGGACGTTAGAGGGAACTGAAACATCGCCGCACGGGATGCTAGTTAACACTACACTTAGCAGCAGTTAACGTTACACTACTGTTAGCTAGCAGCTGGAGTAAACATGGTTAAAATGCTGACAACTAAACGGTGTAAAATGTGACTGTATTTTACCGTAGAGGATTCAAACACCAGACTGTAACTGCCTTTTAACTAACTAACTTCAGATCAACTTTTTATTGTTTTATATTTTTGAACATACAGAACAGACAAATACAATGGAACAAGGTGCTCGTTTTTTAAATATACATATATATAAATCTTTCGGTTCAGGCACCATTTTAAAAGTATCGTATCATGTTGATAAGAGCATTAAAATGAAAAATAATAATGGGACAAAAAGAAATCAAGGGACATTTAGAATAGAGAAAAATGTGCGATTAATTGTGATTAATTGCGAGTTAACTGTCATTAATGTGATTAATCGCAATTAAATATTTTAATCGTTTGACAGCACTATTATTATTATTATTATTATTATTAATCATAGTCTCCTTTTACACACAAATACAGACACTACTCAGGTTAAGTGAAAAAATAAGAGGGGGGGTGAGATACTCTTGTGGTGATGAAGTATAACACATTGAAGAAACAGACTCTCACACAATAACTTGCACACATAATAGCAGTAGCTCACAGATGACACAAACACATTAGGGTAGGAGCAGTAGCCCAGTATACGAAGTGTAATTAGGCATCTGTAAAATGTAAAATAAGACTGTCACTCTACAAGCCAGGGCCAAAACAAAAGAACACATATCACACTTAAGCGCAGTGTGTAGTTTTAATGGTTGTTACTTACACTAACAAGATTTATAAGCATATGAATGACTTATAAAACAATAGAGATGACATGGTGTAAAACTGTAAATGATGGGGTTTTATATTCCATTGATTCTATACTGTATCAATGGTCTCTTTCCTCCACAGCGCTGCGGAGAAGGGTCTGGCTGGTCCCCATAGCATACCGAGATGGGAAAAAAACGTGCTCTAGTTTATTGGCGGTGCTAAGCGCCGAACGGAGCCCCTGTGCCACTGCAAAATAGCCTCGGGAAGGAACTTGTTTTGGTGGAACATGTGTACCATCAAAAGTTGTTTTAGTCGTGCAACAGAAAACTCAGATTGGACAGATAGTCTAGCTAGCTGTCTGGATTTACCCTGCAGAGATCTGAGGAGCAGTTAACCATAGTCCTCATAAATCGACCGGAGTTTAAAATTCCAACATAAAGAAAACGGAAGGTAATGGACATCCGGCCGAAAAGGACATCTAGCAGAATTCCGGCGGCATTAGAGCAATTGCGGAAGTGGAACATCGTGGATATAGACTACTGTATCAATAATTGACCAAATGAATTTATGGAAGACATGTTTGTGAGGGATATTTTGTAGAGTAGGTCAGGCTGCCCATTTGTGCAGTAGCCCAGGTCAAGCTGCCTGCAGGGCATGCTGCTGACAGCTGCCACCTGCTGAGCCCTCTCTGACTGAGTGAGACTGACAGCTCTGAGACTCCCAGTGGAGGTTCACAGGAAATACTGTATATGTATGTGCAGTTACCTAGCTTAACAAGTTTACCCACTGTGCATTATGCTGTCTTTTCAGCTCTTTGCATCTTTGTCTCTCTTCGACACAAACACACACGCACAGCGAAGCCGTCTCCATCAGAGAGCATCAATAGCAGGTAATGACAGCAATGTGACACAAGCGGAACACTGTGACAACAGACAGTAAAGACCATAAGGCAAGTTCTGTCCTGGTGTGACCCACTGGTAAACACACATCGTCATGTGCATGCATAAAGACATTTTCATACACACGTGCAGCTGCACATACACAATTGCATAGAGGAATGTCTGCCACACACACACACACACACACACACACACACACACACACACACACACTCAAAAACACAGTGCTCCAAGCCTATGGTTAGTAACTGAACCAGTGCAGAGAGAAACATTAGCATTCTGTCAAGGTTTCAGACAAGACTGCACCAGCTCTTCACACAACCAACATGCAGCATAAAAACAGAACGAAAACCAGAGAGAGATTAAGAGAGAGAGAGCATAGACAGGTATACAGGGATGAGTTGGGGAGTGTTTGGGCATAATCAGAGGTGGAAAGTATGAACAACAGAGAGGCAAAGGAGGAAAAAGACATGTTTACACCAGAAATAATGATAAAATTAAATTGAAGAGATGATGAGAGCAACTGGGGTACCTTACTATTGAGTCTGGCCTTCCTGGCTTCTTTAGTTTTTCTTTCTCTTCTCTCAGCTTTTTGTCTTCTGCCCAGAGCGGATCCCATCTCACACACACACACGGACACACTCCTCGTGACACACACACACTCCCGTAGGTCAGCTACAGTCCCAATGCCAAAACATCATCCACATGGCCATATCCTGTCCCCCTCCTCCTCGTCTCCTGTCCTCGTTCTCTCTCCTTCTCTACCTCTCGTCTTGTCAAAGTACCACATGCACACTCACATGGTCACTCACTCACACAAACACTCACCCACGCACAGGCGCACCCACTGACTCCTGTGCATGCACAGACGGAGAGATGGTAAGGGACAATTTTGCAGGATGCTGGAGAGAAAAGAGGGAGGGTGGAGAGAGAGAGCCAGAGAAGAGGGAGGGAAAATAGAGGGAGGAGAGAAAGCGTAAGATAGAGGGAGGGAAAACAGAAAAGAATAATGGGGAAATAAAGGGAAAATGGGTGGGGTGTAGAAACCAAGAAGATAAGGATATCCAACGTGAGAGAAAATAAAGAAAAAAATACATTCCAAACCAAGTGTTATATGACAGTGGGAGCTTTATGACTATTGACTAACGCTAATGTTTTTGTATCTTAGTCTTCCTAAAAATTAGCCTGACGTCGTCATACTCAGATTCTAGTCAGAATATGAGTCTGATACTGCTCCATTGGGCTGTGATTATGAGGCGTGTTTCAACCGAACCAGGAAAGAAAATGCCTCTGCACTCAACTGGATAGACCTACAACCAATCAGAGCAACGGAGTATGTGACGCCCCATCTTCTTAGTGACCAGCTGATAAATTAAACTTTTGCCGAATCCCGTAGGAAGGACGGCAAAAACATCTTTCCGATCGACAAATGTTGGTAAAATTGTTGGTACGAAATTGTTAGTACAAATAACCCCATTTACACAACTCCACACATGCACAGTATGTATGTGTCACACATATTCACACATCAACACAAAAACACAGACACAAATGGTATCTTAAATTAAAACCAGCACAAATAATTTCAGCCGAGGCCCTCTCTACAACTGAGAAAATATTTTTGAAAAATCCCAAGTTCCATGTCTGTGTTTGCTTGTGTTTGTTCGTGTGTGTGTGTGTGTGTGTGTGTGTGTGCAAATTCTTGTTTTTAATGATAAATGTCTACTTTTAATTCAAAATTTCTCTTCTTTTTTGGCGATTATCAATAAGGGAGCTTTGTGTGTGAGGGATTCCCTATTGGAAATATCCTCTCATCCTGTGCCATGCAGCTGTGT
Source organism: Sander lucioperca (assembly GCF_008315115.2). Taxonomy (NCBI): domain Eukaryota; kingdom Metazoa; phylum Chordata; class Actinopteri; order Perciformes; family Percidae; genus Sander; species Sander lucioperca. Next base: position 15,217,681 of record NC_050179.1, read on the forward strand.
GTGTGTGTGTGTGTGTGTGTGTGTGTGTGTGTGTGTGTGCGTGTGTGCGTACGTACATGTTGTGCATGTTTAATAGGTGTGTGTATTGTGCTGAAATTGCACATCAAATTTAATGACGGTTGGCTGCAATTGCAATAACACTGATAGGAGGGTTTAGGCACTGCACAAATGCTCGGTCGGATCTCGCATCTCAGAACAATATCACACCTACAATGAGCAACATTCTCTGGGTAGTTTCATTGTAAATTAAAAATAATGCAGGAATTCTCATTCATAAATACAATAACCTGCAAACAGCAATACAAAGCCTCAGTGTAGGAGGAATAGAATTACCCTGCAATATGTTTTATGGGGGAGCCTTTTGTGAATAATGCTTTCCCACACACTATCAACAACATTGGCATGCTGTGTGAGGATTAGTTTAGCTTGTAAATCATACTGAATCATTTTTAACCAGTAAGAGTAAGTAAGCTCCTTTTAGATGTTGATATTGTGTGCAATTTCTTAACTGGTTTATGACATTAGCACAATTGAAATGCCCTCACTTTAGCAGTGTGTTCAGTGGAGTCTGTGAGCACATTACCAAATAGTGCGTAAGTAAATGCTCTCCATTACTGTATATGCCATTAGTTTCTTCCAACCCACTCCCTCCTTAGCATCTCTACGGCTATGATGCCCAGGGTTTCATTCATATTTATAATAATAAATACTTTAAACTGCATGAGATCTGTTCTCCAGAACATGTACAGTAGTTTCTCACAAGGTCACATACATCTGAAGTGAACTGATCGATCCCACTGCACTAGGTGTTGGAAAATATACTGAGTGAAGAGGTGAGATGGTAATACAGTGTAGACAAAGTTTATGGGAAAATGTAAGGGTAAAATCAAGTTTTAGATGTTAAACAGTCATGGGTCAGTTTAAGTAAACTGCTGATAGTTCAGGAGGACTGATAAAAAAGGGATTAGAAATCACTGGAAGCCCTTTGTCACACTGCAAGAAAGCCACCCATTATGCAGCCCTGTCTGTCACATGGCCCACCTCCTACACCAAACACCCACACACATGCACTCTTTTTTCCCCCTTAAAATATACTATGTAAATGTTCTATGCAGCCACCCTGCGTTGTTAACCAGGACAGTTCCGGGGTGAGGAGGTCTGGTTGGGTCGGGTGTAGAGGGGAAAAAAAACAATGGGAAAATCCTATCAATTATGACCTCATTTCAAACTTTAGCCTGCGGCTAATGAGCTCCATACCAGCAAAGTAGGCTAATGCTTGACCTCTGCCTTACAGGGCAGTTTGCTGCAGGATGAATAGTGAACATCGTGACTGCCAAGGCTGCAAGAGTCACCCATAACAAGATTTCCCTCTTAACCCCTGGAAGTCATTATGCAACAAAAGTAAATGTGCCATTCAGAGAAAAGAGAGAGGGGGGCAAACGTCAATGTTCAATTACGTTGTAACATCACTTGCTTAAAGCTCATCTTCGCCAATGCAAGCACAAGAGAATACTTTGTTTTTATTACCACTGCATAGACAGAGACTAGTAAAAAGCCTTTAACATTCATGATTGAATAATTAGCATACTACTTTTGCTACGAATAATTAATATACCACTAAACCTTTCACACATCTGCATATATTAGGTATATATTAAGCATATGTGGTTAGATAGCAGTTGGCTCTGACTCCAACGCATTTGATGGAATAGTATCATAGGTGGAGCTGCATTCCTTCTACATAACTTTGACTGAGGAAGCAGTAGATACTCTAGCCTATTACAGCACCCAGGTTGTATAGCTATTGCAATTGGACCTTTCCAATTTATAATGTACATACTTCACATACAAACAATCACCAGTATTTTATAAATAAATGAATTGTGACAGATATTTGACTTGATATCTCCTATAATGACTGGTCTTTGTCATCAGGTGTCACTGTGTTGAGAGACAAGCAGATTAGTAACAGAGGAAAACAAGAATTTACTATGGCTGCTTCTGGAGCCATCTGTAAAGCCAAATTACCACCTTTATTCTCTCTAATAACACAGCTGTCCTGGATTACTCATTGCTAAGAAAAATTAAAAAAAACCCTCAAACAATACAGTGGCTTTCACTACCCATTCACACATTCAGGTTTGTACTCGGTGACATAGTGTTAGTGGCTGGGAGATTCCCACTCTTTTCTCCATTTGAGAATTTAACCAGTTCCACTCTCTTTGAGGCAGGCCAATAAAAAAAATTCTCTCTCTATAGATGATTTATCGTGTGAAATTACCACCTAAATTGCAGCTGAGCAGAAACTCATCTTGGTTGAGTAACACTCATATACTTTGTCATAGCGATGTAGCACAGTAGCAGACAGCAGCGCCTCAAACCAGACTGGTTAGACAAGAGACAATATTTGAGTAGCGAGTATGACTCATCCCACTCATTCACTATTTTCTCATTCTTGTTCTCTCTGACACTCGCAATAGTACATGGTACTCAGCAGAAAACACTCTATGAATACAGTAGATGTACAAAATAGCCCAACAATGGACTCAAAGTTCCCTCTCTTTCTAAGAAACAATTTTCAATGACTTTTCAAATGTCCCTCACACAAATCCAGGACACAGCCATGGATCCCCCAAACAGACCACATTTTGGCCTCTTATTTCCAAACTAAATGTTCACAAGTCTCTCACAAGGAATTGGACCCTGACAGAAAAATGTCCTACTGCATGCCACGTCTGCAAAGACAATGCCTATGGCTACAACCTCTGTTCATTTATTATATAGAGAACAGTATTTTGCAATATCCTGAAAGTGCCGTTGTCCCGTCTGTTCTTTAAGTTGAAAGCAAGTGAGAAACCTACAAAGACAGTAAAGACAGCTGGATTTATCACTGTAACAACTGTACTTTGTACAAGTAGCAGACACCAATGCAGCAATAATGTAAAATGTACAATTGCAGAGGCTCTTTTACTAATTCTTTGAAAAAGAAAAGATAATTTGTTACTAGGAGGTGCTAATCAATAGTGTTAAATCCCCAAATGTTTGGTAGGCACTTTAGTGTAGTTCAGTGGTTCTCAACCTTTTTTGTGCCAGCGCCCCCCTATCCATTATCCAGGTCCCTAAATATTAATTATTACGCCCTAATATTAGGCCTATTATTGTTGTTACTATTGTTATCAAAAATAATCCAAATATCATATAATTGAATGACAAACAACATATTTATTAGTTTCCCAGGTATCAAAAAAGCCATGTGAATAGAAATTGTATTTACAGGTGTTTAAAAAAATGCAACCATTTGACATTCAATTTAAATAACAGCAGCCAATCAGAACGACTAGATATGTATCATTCAAACTTTAATTAGGTATTACAAACACTAACAGTAGACAATCAGAAACAGCTAGCAATTTAACATTCAAATCTATGTTTCATTCAAATCTAAATCTATAATCAAACTGTTCCAATGGAAAACAAGCTGGCACTTATCAAGGGGTAAAAGGAGAAGGATTTACTTCCGAATGGAAATAACAATACAACCTTTGAAAGTTAGTGAGAGTCCTTTGTTGATGCTTAGAAGAGTATAGGTTTGCTATCGCCTGTCTTGCGAGTAAATAGCAGAAAAAAACATTTGTAGAAACGTAACACCACATTGCGCTGCGTTTTGAGAAGGTGTGAGAATCCCGTACAGTAAACAGTTACATCACTGCCTCTATCGCTTCCACAAGAAAGTTTTAAAACACCAAACACAAACCCTGAACAGCCCGGGAGTTTGTGAAACAACTAAATGTTTGCCAAACAACAAAGCACAGTCGATGTCTCTCGCTCGTCTCTTTTCTTTCTATCTTTCTCTGTGAAACGAAGCTGCCTTCAGGTGCAGAAGGAAACGTTGTGTTCTATAAACGATCTGATGAAAAACTCTTAGTGTGAAATATAAAGTCTACTTGTGCTACATTGGGGGGTTAAAGAACACAACAGGACGTCGCACCACCCTGCGGTGATTGCTTTTTTTTTTTTATCTGAACGCAGCTTCACACTGAAGTACGGAGCTCATTTAAAGCGTAACTCTAGCCAAAATGCAACCTAAGGTCTTTTTGTTTTTGAATGTACCCGATTCAAACTTTCATTTAAAAGCATATTTAGGACGGAATCGCCACTTTTAAGATTTACCATATTTTCGTGCTTTCGTTTTTCGGTCAAATGGCCTTTTGAATTAACCTGACTCCGCCAGATGGATTGCTTCACATTTGCTTGGCATATCCATCTTGGAACTTTCCGTTGGAGAACTTTTGGGAAGGGGCGAAAATACTGGTTAGCTGATTGGGTAAACCATCTGTCTATCACCACCTGTGTTGACGATAGACGGGCCAAATCAACCAATCAGATCTCATCCGTGGAAGCCGCCATGTTGTTTAGACTGAACAGTCACTTCTCGTTGCGTCACACCTAAACCCGCCTCAAAACCAACGCTGATTGGTCGGTCGTTTGGCGAACGGCTCCAAATTTTCTCTGTCTCAAGATGCCAGACTGATCTGCGAGTGGAAAACTGGAGCTCGCGAGATCAGGACGGTCTCACAAGGCTACTTTTGAAAGGGAGTGCTAGGGGCACTTTTATGCTAGCCTAAAAATAGCTATATTTAAAACACTAAGAAGGCTCGACACAACATGAAACTTTGCTCGAAGTATGACCAGGGTCTCTACACCTTAACGAAAGCATTGACAACATTGTTTGTGTACCCAGAGTTTACTAAAAAGAAAGGTTTTGAGCAACTCACTGTAGCTGTTGTGCTGTTGTGTTCTGTTGGGTCACCGTCTATCGAGCCATTCAAAAATAGTCGAGGGAGGAGAGTAAAGATGGAAAGCTCCAAAAGCTTAGTTCCATATAAATGCACGGATAATTAGTTGTTTTATCGTTAGTGAAACACAATATTGACCTTGTAGTTGAAAAAGGAGCCTCATATAGGATAGCGTAAACAACAACTGCTAACATGAGTTGCTCAAAACCTTTCTTTTTAGTAAACTCTGGGTACACAAACAATGTTCTCAACGCTTTCGTTAAGGTGTAGAGACCCTGGTCATACTTCGAGTAAAGTTTCATGTTGTGTCGAGCCTTCTTAGTGTTTTAAAAATAGCTATTTTGAGGCTAGCATAAAAGTGCCCCTAGCACTCCCATTCAAAAGGCCATTTGACCGACCGTAAACATGTATTGTTATTGTGAATCTTTGGTTTAAACTAGCTTTCAAACAAACGTCCCCCTTTCCAAAATATTGCTTCCAGTGCCCCCCCCCCCAATCATCTTCTGAACGGTACCACCCCCGTTGAGAAACACAAGCTATGTCATGATTTACAAAATAATCAAATTTTATCATGGAATATACTGTATATGGAGCTCACTACAAAGCTTAATCCGTAATAAGCCGTTAGCATTAGTCTATTTTCTACAAGAAAAGCAAATTTTAGAACATTAGCCACACATAAGGGGGATAGCGACCTACTTTGTCATCTTACTTAATGGTAGTGTATTCATCAGATTATTATGTGACGCAGCATGTTTCAATAGTGTTTGACAAAATCAGCATATGCTGAAAAACTAACTGATACATACTGTAAATGATTAAAACTGTAGTTCTAGGATTTTAAAGCAACAGCAGGGTCCGTGTACTTGACGGCCAACGGATTTTCGTTTTGAAAGGAAAAAAACAAAAACGAAAAACGGCCAGTTTCCCAATTACCATTAGTAAATAGGAAAACAAAAAACGGAAAACAACCCATTATTCGTTTTTTGTTTTGATATTAAAAAATGGAAAACGAAAAACAATCTCGTTATCCGATTGTCTTTGATGTATTTGTAGATGGAACTCGGAAATTAAAATGTGTGTATAAATCTTATTCCTTTGTCAGTACCCGATCCGTACCGCCTGTAAAATCCGTTCTGTGCACTGCCTGATCAGTTCTACGCTTGCGCGAACACCGGCAAACTTCACAGCTCTATGCACGCATTGGCATAAGGATGTTTGGACATTCCCGGTTACCGGAAGAAAACATTAGACAGTGACAGTAGACCGTTATGATGGCAAAGATGAAGTTTACAAGGTGTTTGCTGGAGTTGCCTAAAGTATCTGTTAATGATATACGGAGCGTCGTCTGGCCATCCAGTACAACACCATGTAGCAAATTAAATAAAGGCTTCAAATTTTACGTTTCGTCATTTCTTTGCAACTTTGAAGGTAATTTGCCAACGCTAGCTAGCCTGAGCTAGAAGCCTTGCTTTGGTGTTTTAAGTCATGACTCCGTCCTGCTTCAGGTTAACCATGCTTTTAATAAAGTTTAAGCATGTGTATACCTCTCACTTCATGTGTTTGTACTTTTATGAAAGTATCGGGTAAAACAGGGCTACAAATGAGATCTCTGTGAGAGACCAGCATACTCCTAGCAAACTATTATGTAGCTCAATGCTGGACATTTCACCCCTAATTCCGGTCACTTTACTGTATTTGTATTTGTTTAGTATTTGGTTTAGAAGCCTTTATTGGTGATTTTTACGGTACAAAGTCCTGCTACATACGTACATAGCTAGCTATATGCTCCGCTATGTCGCGTTAGCATGCAGCTACAATAGTTAGCTATGAGTATGCTAACGTTAGATTGTAGTGGAACGAAGCAGCACTTTCTAACGTCAAAAATCAGAGATAAAGGCTTCTGAACCAAACACTACACAATCGGACATGTTTCAGCAGGAATGTGACCCGGAATTGGGGAGAATTTAACAACATTGCCAGCTAAGATGACCGTTAGCATGTAGCTACTATAGTGTTTACTGCCGTTAGCATGTAGCTACTATAGTGGTATACAGCAGTGGTGGCTGGGAGAGCTGTCATCCCATCTTCAAAAGGACACTTATGTACGTTTACACTTCATCGCATTAATAATAGACAGTCTATGGTTATTAGTCAAGACGAAGTATTAGGTAAAAACATTAACGTAAACAACACAACAACGATGTCACTACACGGTTTTGGATCAGTGACAAGTTTCGAATGTTTGTAGCTATGACTATTGTATAATAAAGATTTAATAAAAAAAGATTTAATAAAAAAGTTGTAATGTTTGGTCGTAAAGTGTTGACACATGGTACAAACATAGACTGTAAATCGCACATGGACATTGTTAGTTTTCTACTACGTAATTATGCGCATGCACAGAACGGATCTTACAGGCGGTACTGGCCAATAAATGCTATTGAAGGGCGGGTCTTGGCGTGGCGGGAGTAACTTCCGGGTCACGAAAAAATACCAATGCAAAATTAAGGAATACGACTTATACACACGTATTTTAATTTCCGAGTTCCATCTACAAATACATCAAAGACAATCGGATAACGAGATTGTTTTTCGTTTTCCGTTTTTTAATATCAAAACAAAAAACGAATAATGGGTTGTTTTCTGTTTTTTGTTTTCCTATTTACTAATGGTAATTGGGAAACTGTCCGTTTTTCGTTTTTGTTTTTTTCCTTTCAAAACGAAAATCTGTTGGCCACCAAGTACACGGACCCAGCAGCTCCCACTATTGTTCTCTTTCTCCCTCCAACACACAAAAAACAGACAACTGACACTGTTTATAAGCTCCATTGTAAATCTTCTGCCCTCTGATGGGGTTTGACACACACACACACACACACACACACACACACACACACACACACACACACACACACACACACACACAGAATCATCTCTATCTAACTCATCTGCATCTACTTACTGACATTTGATATTTCAGACCTGACATTCTTCACCTATCCACTAGTACTCCCCACTGAGTTCCTGCTTCAGACGACCACATGATCAGTCACCTGCTTGCACACCTGTTCCCCATTACATTATTAGTCATAGTATATACAGTGCCCAGCCAGTATTCACACTCTGCCAGATTGTCTAGGTTGCTCAGTAGCCTTACTGTGTCAGTCTTTGTCCTATTCTGCAGCTTTGTATCTGTGTTTGTGACCACCTGCCTGCCCTTGACCACTGTCTGCCAGAGTTGCCTCTTTGGTTCTGTTTGCCAGTTTGGACTGTCTTTTCGGTTTCTCTGTATAAGCCTGCCTCCAACAAGTAAAGAATGATTTTACTGCCTCGCCTTCTGTATCTATTCATGGTCAGTAATAAACAAATGTCTGTTACATATATTCTCAAATGTCCAGTGTGTTTTATTTTCACAATAAAACAGTGTGTTGGTGCACAACAAGAGACAAATCAGTGTAGCTTAACCTGTCATGTTGTGTTTGGTTACAGTTTGTATGTTTGAGTAGGACAGGATATTATATGTTCAACAAAGAACAAGGAAGAAAATTACAGTGCTACCACCTGCTGAGTATTTTGACAGAAGCAATTACACAGGACTGGTGAAAGATAGGATTGGGGTGATACATATGAATGGAAACAAGTGAAACCACGGTTTTACCTTAATCTCCACCAGTTCATGTTAACGTGCTAGGGCAGCACAAAACCAACATTGTCACACACAAACTGTCCTCATGCAAAGCTCTTGGGGCTCTGCATGGCCTCAAGAGAGTACTTCAATTACACATGAATGAACCAACAAACACACATGGTCGAGCTGTTATTAAGGTCCACTTTTCAAGCATTTTATAAAGATTAGAGCATAAAACTTAACCAGAGCCTCCCTGAACTTGCTGAAACCACATGGCCTCCATGCTATCCAAGCTCTGACCAAAGGCCTTTGCACTGAATATGTGTCGTTCACTCAGTTTAGCAGATTGCACAAAGCATACGCTCTTCAGATGTCAGGATGACTAAGTGCACAGCTGTTTGGTCTTACCTTGGTGTGGAGCTTAGACAGCTGTTTTTCATCCAGGTGACTTTGGGTGTAGACACGTCTTTTATAGCGGAACTGAAACACAACAAGGACAAACATAAGAGGTTAAGCAGGTTTTACCCTTTCTTTTTGTCTGTGTGAACACTGCGCACAAAATAAACAATAATAATGTTAATTATCAAAGTCACTCCAAATTAGTTTGTCACACAGTATCAGCTCATCAGACCAAATTATGTCTAATCTGTATCACATATTGGCTTGTCCTCTGAGGGAGAAAAATAGCAAATTCTGACTCACTTAATAACCATGCAATAACATTAGGGGAACAAATATTTCCCTGTATACGGCTGTTATCTTTTTCCAGCGTTCCTACTTGTCATCTTTTCCACATATTACATCTTGCTTGAAAGCCCATCTACTGCTCCTAGAAGCTTAAGTGTAAAATATAAATTGCAAAACAATAAAAAAGGTGTCCAATTTCAAGTTAATGAATACGCAGGAGGGACATTGCATACAGGTTTGACAAATTAAAAAAGACAAGTGGATTCATTTTAAAAAGACAGTGTTTTGAAACTTTGAGTTAAATTGTTTCTACAACTGGAAATATCAATTTAGCATGTCAAATAGTTAATCAAAGTAAAAACAATGTTGACCAGACATTGATTGGATTATACAAAACGACAGTATATGAAAAAGTTAAAGGTAATGAGAAGGTAGAAAAATATTGTGGCAGAAATTATGCAAAATAAAATTGTGACAATACATATCGTAGAGCTGAAAATCTCAACATCAATGTTATCAGAACTGAGAATGGATTATTTCTAAGTCGGACCATATGTGTTCTGTAACTACAACAAACAAGCTGCATTAACTTTCCCAACATGTCAAAAGCCAGATCATTTATTAGGTCTGTTGCAAGTGGCTTGTTTAATAGACAGGTTTCCCTGAACACTAACAGCCTGTAATAACTTTCACTGCCCAGTACTCGCAATGTATTTCCTTTCTCTCTCTGTGTGTGTGTGTGTGTGTGTGTGTGTGTGTGTGTGTGTGTGTGTGTGTGTGTGTGTGTGTGTGTGTGTGTGTGTGTGTGTGTGTGTGTGTGTGTGCACGTCTGGTTCTACACCGATGTGTGGTGTTCACCAGGGTAAATCCACGACGGAGCAGAGTGGTTATGAGCTCCTAATCCAAACCTGTCAATCATCTCTACACACCACAGGCCTCAGGGAATTACTGCTGGTCAATCAATGACACACACAGTACCCCGACAGAGCAGTAGCAGACACTCGCGCACATCCATACACACACACAAACACACAAACTGATCGGAGCCCACACTTATTCTGTTAAATTGTAAGCCTTTGCAAGTCCAACCACAGATTTAAAGTTAGAGATGAAACAGATTGAACAAGGAAATTATTCATGTAAACAGTGAAATTTGAGTTTAGTTTGTTGAAAACATGGTAAAGTATTTTTAATTAAAGAGATATATTACAATTTGCAAAGCCATCTGGGACTATCATAAGTAATAATATAGTTAAAAATAATAGCAGTATCTCCCAATGCATCAGAGATTGCCATTAAACTGAGGCTCAAGGTAAAAAGTAAATCTGTATTATGCTCTTCATCTCTTCACACATCATCAAAAAACTAGTGAAAACCAGTCAGAAAACAAGCCAGAAAACCACCTGGACTCTTTACACCAGCGTTTGTAAAGCAACACATCTTTATACGCCTGCATTTCTCTCAGATCAAAAAACCATGATGGACAAGCACAACAATTATCTCCAAGAGATGACAGCCACTCCAGACAACACACTGTCGTTGAGCATGGTATTATTGCTGCTAGATTTAACTGACACATGACAGAAAAAGCATACACTGCGTCACAATAATGCACATACCCGCACCAACGTGCTGCATGAACCTGCATGTGTGTGCCTATGACACACAGACAACTTCAAAAAGACTACATCAGATTCAATAACAAGCTTATAAGATAAGACAGACAACAGGCATAATGTGTTTAGTCTGTATAAACAAAATGACCTGAAGCACCAACAGTGGTGGTCAATAATGAAATAATTGTTGAATACTGGGGGGCCGCAAATACCCTCATGTTGTTGTTATTTAATTTGACATGATTTAAGCAAGTTCATGCCTACATTATTTGTATATCTGTTAAGTCTCTGTCTCTTTTTCTAAGGCTGGATTACTAACTGAGCAAACCAGGTGAATGTTGCATAGTATTCATTCATTCACCAATATCTTGCGAAGCTAATTATTAATACAATAAATCCGAAAGACACGCAACACTCTTTTTTCAAAGAAGATAACTAGTGTGTGCACACAATATAGAGTGTGAAGTATGATCTGGATACACTGCTAATCTATTCTGGGATAGAGAAAAAAATCACTCTGGGTTGTTTGTATTTCTTTAAACAAATCACAACCAACCTGGGTGGTGCTAAGCCCCGGATGCAGCGACGGTGCCTGTGCAAAATAGATAGCGGGGATAGCTTAAGGGGAGGGATATCTACGTCAGGCTTTATCCCTGCAATGTACATCCGTTACATTAAGTTAAAAATAACAATTCTTATGTAAATTGATTTTTCCCCCACCCATATAATCATTAATCGGAGGATGATAGGGTACAGAGAGTTTATCTATGGTGTGGTGGCATGTATCACCTCTTTTTCCACCTCTTGCTCTCTCCTGCTCCTAAAGCCTCATACATACACATGATTCATACCTACCTCCAGGTAAGGTACAGGAGCGATGGATGGGAAGGGGTATTCCCTTAGCTGTCTCTCCTCATCCAGAAACTTGCCAGCCTTGCCGTTGTAGGCTGGCTGGAATAGGCCATAGTTGAGTACATCCTTCAGGCTCTGGTTGAGAGTACACAGGATCCGCTGCTTTGACAGCCAGATCGGGGCATCCACATTGAATTTCATACATTTCTGCAGAGACAAGAGGAAAAGAGGAGAGAAGGTTAAGCATGTCATTTTTTTTTTTAAATATCACATATTGCACTTTAATTAAGTAAAACCAAGATATTGAAGAGTGATATTTTGAATGTATTCAACTTTCAATGTCAAGTGGGCAGCTAGACCTTTTATTATAATAACTAATTGACACAGGTAGAATTTTACCATTATCCATTACTTTTCACAAAAGGTTATCCTGAAAGCCAGTGCTAAAGTAGTTACCATACTAAAGCAAACAAAACCGTAATATATGCAAGCAAAAGCTCTTTCAACACTCTTCTGACACCCTTTTTTCAGCAGCATAAATTACATTTATATAAGTTAAGCTGGCAAATATGTAGTCTCGCTTTGCCAGACCCTCCTCCAAAGCGCACTGAAGGAGGGTCTGGCTACTCCATATAGCATTCGGGAATGTGAGGAAAATGTGCTCTGGTTTAATGGCATTTCTTTAAACCAATCAGAATCGTCATGGGCGGTGCTAAGCTCCGCACAGAGCCGCTGCAAAGTGCGAGAGAAAACTCAGATTGGACAGATAGTCTAGCTAGCTATCTTAATTTACCCTGCAGAGATCTGAGAAGCAGTCAACAATAGTCCTCATAAATCCACCAAATTTAAAATTCCAACACAAAGAAAACGGAAGGAAACGGAAAATACAAGCATCCGGCGGAATTTCCTGCAGCACCAGAGCAATCCCGGAAGTGGAACGCGAAGGATATAGACAAGCAAATATGTAACTGCTGCACTTATAGCTGCAGTAGCTATCTCCAGTCATAAATGAGACAGTTAACAGGTACTGTATTGATGTGAAAAATACAATCAAGTTGGTTAACTTCTACAATCTAGTAAACAACTGTATAGACTGAGATATATCTCTTTTCCATAAATTACTGCTATCAAGAAATTAGGAAAAAGGTTGGTTAACTGTTAATTAAAACACACATACTGGATTATCATGCTAAATTCAACCATTAAAAATAATAGTCCTTTATACTGTCCAGAGTGTAAAAGGACTATAGTTATTGTGGCTAGTCAGAGCACATCCCTCTAGCTACCACATTGTGGAGCCTGAGAGAGAGAGGGAGTGTGCAAAACCCATAAGTAATAGATCAATCACTGCTGCCTGCGATATCGATTTGGCACCTTAACTCTATCCTGCTCAGAGTGACTGTGTTTCTGACACTCAGACACAACTGTGAGGAATCACATTTTATCACAGCAATACAGCGGAACTAACAACCACATGCAGATGCCCAGATGCAGATGTACTCAGGCAGCTCTGAATGAAATATCACTGCAGCCATTTAAAATGAAGCCAAGACTGGTAAAAACAAATCATTACTGTAGCTGTCTATGCGAAGACATAATGGCATGCAGAGTTGTCACATTATTACTAAGAGATAGAATTCAGATTTTTTTATATATTCAACATATACAACATATTCAACAAACAAAAAACATGTACACAAGAACGATTGTATTTGTACAGTGTGTTGTTCTAGGTTTGAACCATAGACTGTACATGAAGATGGATGGCTTGACAGCTCCCCAATAGTGAAGCCAAAACATCTTGATCGCCCCCTGGTGACTGCATGGCTGCAGTATAGGTCATAGACCCTGCCCCCACCTTGGATAGGACATGGATTTTCATAAAGATAATTTCCGTCATTTAAGGTAGTTCTTATCATGCTTATGTATGTTCAAGAGCCCATCTTTCTGATAAGTTTGGTGGGGTGAAACGTCATGATTGACAGCTGAGAATGACTCGTAATTGGTTGGGTGGGTGTATGGGTGGGACTTGGTGGGATCACTGCCCTATTTACTGTGCAGACTCTGGCTCCAAAATTACAAGATGACAGCGCCCCTATCCTGGATATTTTGGCACCACTTTTGTACGTATCGTCCATCTTTATGATTTGAACCTTTATCAAAATAACACCTAGACACACTAAAGTAGACATAATGTCATATTAGGGTGAGGGAGCAAAGGAGTGGCAAATACTACTGGTATATCTTTATAGAAAAAATTTAAAGAGAAATTAGGTGCATGAGTCTTGATAAGCAAGGTATCCATAATATCATACAGTATCAGCCTAAAGCAATTCAAGGGAAAGGATCTGCAAAAACTAGAAGTGCTATTGATATGATCAATCTTAAAGAATAAAAGGCAACAGATTATCAACAGTTTCCTCCTAATACAGGTAGTAATGATGGCGTTTATAGAGCCAGCATGTCATGTTATCATCTAAACATTCACTGATGAGGTTGATAAGTAAGTTCTTTACCTGAGTGGGTCTGGTTGCAGTGTAAATTCTACAAAATTGGCTATATACTCTAGGCAACTGTTGCACTGTTAAGTTTTTAGAATAATAAAAGGGTTGTGGTATTAAGCAGCTCAATATTATAACTCTTTCAGCCCCACTTTTGGACATCAGTATCACTAGGCTTCTGATGATAATCAGATGTGTTTTTTTCAAATAGTTTGTTTTCTAGATTTGCCTGTGATGATTTATACAACGACCTACTGTTTGCTTTCCAACACTACCGTTTTAGTTATCTCTTAGAGTGATGTTTGCCATGATGGTGGCAATTTTGAAAATCTGAAAAGTGGGATCAATCCACCAAAACAGTGTTTTGTAGTGTAACTTATGTACTTTTAATGTCGACTTGAAAACCTGGGCAACACAAGCGATAGGAAGATGCTAACAAACTAACATCAAACATAGCTTTGAAAAGCTGCATCTTCACTTGAGATTGGTTGCCTTTTTAATTACACTAAGACGGTGGAGGATTAAGAAGGCCATTTTGTTGAAACATTGTGAGTGAGATCTTACCATCTACACACAGCCACACAGCAATGAATAAACACAGCCACACAAACAAATACACACATCTGAAACTACAAAGAATAGTTAATCAATAATTTCTCACTACGTTTGCCACTACAAAATTGTCGACGCTTAAAAAGTTCACCTCAGAAATAAAAGCAATGATAATACCCATAAAACAAGCTCACTTATAGCAAAATGTCTTTGTATGTTATTACTGTAGCTCTGTGTAGGACTTAGAAATTAAACTCTATCAAAAACATTCAGAGCTAACAAAGTCACTTTCAAGAGTGACTAAGTAATTACAAAAATGAAAACTGATACATACAAAAAATAATTAAATGCCACTGTGGAGAGTAAGCTGTGACAGATTTTTAATTTATTTTTTGAAATACTGGCTATGATGAACAAAACCTAATATCTCCAGAATGTGTCAGTCTGGGCACTGTTATAACACTGAGCAGGAGAAAAAAACGTAAGAAAGAAAGAAAGAAAGAAAGAATTCTACATTTGTCTGTGATGATGTAATACAAAAATATATTCCTATACATTATTTAAAAAAATAAAGACACTAATAAAATATTGACTGTTGACCAGCAGGCAAAAATAAATTTTTAAGGCATATTTGCTGCAAAGGTTTTCCTTCTGGTTAAAAGCATACTAAATATAAATAAATAAAATAAAAATACAAAAACATTGGGCAGAGTGTCAGGTCACAGGTTTTATTTGTATACTTTCAGAGAACAACCAGTCAGTCAAATCATGTGGTCGGTTTGGAGAGAAAACATGCACACTCTTAGCCCTCCATTGCTATCTCCATTGCTGAGACACTAAAAATGACACAGTCCTACTAGGTTAACATACTGTATATGTAAGTTACAGGTCTTGGCCATTCAGTGGTATAATTGAATAGAACTGAATGTGGGGGCATTTGTTTCTTGAGGGTAAAGTTAACATACAGGAAAATATAATTTTAGAGCCAGTGATGTTATGTTAGTCAGAGAAATATTCCTGTGATTCATTTATTTACTTATTTGTTTTTTTTCCAAATGTACTTTAATCACCTCTAGTGTATGCATTGGGTTCTCTAACTGTCATCTTTCAATGAAAATACATCATACAAGATGTACGTGTGATAGCATTTTCAACCACACATCTAAAACTGCGAAAGTGGCCAAACTCTATAGAGTAACTTTTCATTGTTCTTATCAGCCACATGTTTAGTTGCTCTGTTGTGCAAAATAACCTTGATTTTAGTTCTCAAGGTGGCAGCACAAGATGTATGGTTATGTAATTGTGGGTCTTTGAATCTGGTGTGTATTTGTGCAGTGCTGACACTGTTTAGGTAATCAAAGAAGCAACAGTAGTAAAACTTTCATTTAAGGGCATAACCCTTATTGAAGTTTCATAAAAGGACTACGTTGGTTCTTAGTACTAAAACCAATGACTGTAATTACTGCATTAGTACAAGCTCCTCTATAATTTTAAAATCAAGGAATTGTTATATTGCACAATTATAGTTGATTGATTCAACATTACTGACGGCACCCTGATTGTTTATTTGTTGCACAGATAGGGCAGAACAATTGAAACTTTTTATTAGGGCTGTCAAAATAACGCGTTAATTTCGATTAATTAATCTGAGAAAAAATAACGCCTTAAAAAAAAATTACGCAGATTAATCCATTCTATATTGACGTTTGACCCGGAGCCGTTCTAGCCACCACTGGACTGTAAAATGAAGGAGGGAGACGAGAATGTGCTGCCTGGATCATTAACTGGAACATTTACTTGTAAAAATCTTCTTCCTGCCAACCCTGGCTACCGAAATCCGGTGCCACTGATATGTCTGCACTTCTCTCTGGTGCTCTGAAGACGACACAGACGGTGCGTTCAATGAAACTGGTAAACTACAGCTTCATGGTGCATTTGAAGTTATTGTAAATGTCCTTGGTGGTTGTTTTTGTCGTTCAACAGCAATTTACTAGTGAAATAAGTTATTGTTATTGTTATAGATTATTATTAAATCGTTTAATTTTGACCATATGGCCTTAGCAATAAACAAGCCGTTCTTTAATGTCACCAACTGTTGTTTAGTACCCTTTGTTTTCGTTTTTTACTTTCTTAGAAAGTATCGGTTCAGGCACCGTTAATTATGTATGTGATTAATTTCGATTAATTAATCACAGAGTCTGTAATTAATTAGATTAATTTTTTTAATCGATTGACAGCCCTACTTTTTATACATTCTTATGAGTATATGGCGTGTGTTAACTTTTTCAAACTCTAATCAGCCAGAGTAATTTAAAACACTGTGAGTGTGCAGGATCCTTAGGCAGGGACTCAATGCAGGAACACAACAACCACTGCCTTATCTTACACTATAATTATGTACAATGTAGTTCTGGAAGTGCAAGACAAATGATAGACTTCTTATTTCATTTTCAGTGCACACAAGTGCTTAATATGTGAATGCAACTCATTAAGTATTGTTTTTACACAGGTACTGTATGATGATCCTAAGGGACATATTTTTGCATTTAGAGTAGCATGTATGTTACAGTGACTAAGTAAAATGCTTGGCCTTTATTTGGCCTCCATATGTTAACAGGCGTTCTGTAAATGGAAATGCTACAGCAGCAGTACATGACCTATTGTACAGCTGCCTTCACAATTTGCACCTTGTGTTTGACTGGCATACCCAATAAGAATGTAATGTAATAATGTATACTTTATTAATCCCGCAAGGGGAAATTACAATGTTTTCACTCTGTTGTTATTACACACATTACACACAGGCCTGAATTACACACACATGCTCAGTACCTATACATGCACTAATGGAGAGATGCAGGGCTTAATTTGTAAAGTGGGAGGTCCCGGAGCGCAGAGGGGGGGTGGATCTGGCGACTCAAAACGGGGGTTGGAGGTAACGGAACAAAAAAAAATTACACTGCCTACAGCTTCTCTGACTAAAAAAAACTAAACAATGCTGTGTGTACATCAGGGCAATGTTTATTTTTATTTCAGAACATGCACTGCATTGGTGCGAAATGTAAAAAAAAAAAAAAAAAAAACTGCACACTGCAACAATCGTTTTCACAAGCAGCAATTACCCATTGGACTATTAAATTAACCAAAAAACCCACCGTGGTCTCCACATTCTTGATCGGCAGAAACAGTTTTTGCTTGTACGGGTCACGTACCGCAGTCTTTTAAAGTAGCTGTGATAAAACCTATTCTGAAAAAACCCACCCTCGACCCTGAGGTCTTAGCCAACTATAGACCTATATCTAACCTCCCGTTTCTCTCCAAAATCCTTGAGAAGGTAGTCGCTAATCAATTGTGTGACTTTCTGCATAGAAATAGTCTATTTGAAGACTTTCAGTCAGGATTTAGAATGCATCATAGCACAGAGACGGCACTGGTGAAAATCACTAACGACCTTCTAACTGCTGCTGACAAAGGACTTGTCTCCGTACTTGTCTTATTAGATCTTAGTGCTGCATTCGACACTATTGACCATACCATCCTCTTACAGAGACTGGAACATTTAGTTGGCATTAAAGGAATCGCACTAAGCTGGTTTAAGTCCTATTTTTCTGAGCGATCCCAATTTGTTAATATTAACGATAAACCATCCAAATACGCTAAAGTTAGCCATGGCGTTCCTCAAGGCTCAGTGCTTGGACCAATTCTATTCTCTTTATATATGCTTCCTCTAGGCAATATTATTAGGAAACACTCAATTAACTTTCACTGTTACGCAGACGACACCCAATTATATCTGTCAATCAAGCCAGACGAAAGCGGTCAGTTAGCTAAACTTCAAGCGTGCATTAAAGATATAAAATCCTGGATGACCCACAATTTTCTGATGTTGAACTCAAACAAAACGGAAGTTATTGTGCTGGGACCCAAGCACCACCGAACTTCATTATCTAAATATATAGCTACCCTAGATGGTATTGCCCTGGCCTCCAGCACTACTGTCAGAAATCTAGGAGTCATTTTTGACCAGGATCTATCCTTTAACGCCCACTTAAAACAAACCTCAAGAACAGCCTTTTTCCATCTTCGTAACATTGCCAAAATCAGGAACATCCTGTCTCAAAACGATGCTGAAAAACTAGTCCATGCATTCGTAACTTCCCGGCTGGACTACTGTAATTCTTTACTATCAGGCTGCTCAATAAGTCCCTCAAGACCCTCCAGCTGATCCAGAATGCTGCAGCACGTGTTCTGACAAGAACTAACAAAAGAGATCACATTTCTCCTGTATTAGCTTCTCTGCATTGGCTTCCTGTAAAATCCAGGATTGAATTTAAAATCCTTCTCCTGACCTACAAAGCACTAAATGGTCAAGCACCATCATACATAGAAGAGCTTTTAGTACCTTATTGTCCCACTAGAGCACTGCGCTCCCAGAACTCAGAGCTACTTGTGGTTCCTAGAGTCTCTAAAAGTAGAATCGGAGCCAGAGCCTTCAGCTACCAGGCTCCTCTCCTGTGGAACCAGCTCCCAACTTGGGTTCGGGGGGCTGACACCGTCGCCACATTTAAGAATAAACTGAAAACCATCATCTTTGATAAAGCTTATAGTTAGGGAGTGAGGAGTTGCAGCATAGTAGAGTAGAGTAGAGGGAGGCAGGAAGTACAAGCCCGTTCCGGCAGGGGAGAGTACGAGCCCGGTCCAGGGCCCCTCTCTTTAGCCTGCCTCTCTTAGTTATGCTATTATAACTCTAGACTGCTGTGGGAAGCTCCTTCCAAGGACACAATGAGCCGCTCCCTCTTCTCTCTTTTCACTTGTCTCCTTTTGTGTGCATCTTAGTCCCAGAAATGCCTGTTACTAACCTAGCTCTGGGGAGTTTTCTCCCCGGAGTCCCTTTGCTTCTTCTTCACCCAGAACATCGCCTTGGAATTGGGTGGCACCTACACCGGGGTCCTGGGTGCAGCTGACGCTATGGACTTACTACACCCTGCTACGCTCTGCGTTTCCCCGCAGTGTCCGACTGCGTCCTGCCGCGTCCAACCGCGTCCACCCAGGCTGCTGTGCCACACTACACCCCGTAACGCCCTGCTGTGCCCTACTATGACATGAACTACTACGACTACCATTGTGATCACTGCTTCACTATCTTTATTATGACTATTATTGCCACCATTCACCACTCCCCCAACTGGTGCCGTCAGACACCGCCTACCAAGAGTCTGGGTCTGTCCGAGGTTTCTTCCTAACAAAAAAAAGGGAGTTTTTCCTTGCCACTGTCGCAATAGCTACTGCTAATGCTTGCTCTTGAGGCAACCACTGTAATAGTTGGGGCTTCGTAAAGTACAGAGTTTGGTCTAGACCTACTCTATCTGTAAAGTGTCTCGAGATAACTCTTGTTATGATTTGATACTATAAATAAAATTGAATTGAATTGAATTGTTCGGGATCCGACTGGCCAGCGTTTTTGAAAAAGTTAAGCAAACTTTGTTGTCTTTTTGACATTTTTCCCCTGAGTGAAATGAGGCTATAACAGCAATCTCAACCAGCACAAGCGCTTGTGTCACTTGAAGTGCAGCGCCGTGCTGTTAAAGTGCCTCCCCTCCCTCCCTCCATCCCTCTCCCCCTTCCGTCTTACCCATAAAATTCACATCGACATTTGCATCGGAAATGCAAACACAAGATTTTTGTGAAACTTCAATGGGGAATAAAGACTAACAAGACAGATAACAACATTGAACACTACACAAACAGTAATTTATTTTTTTCATTTAGGCGATTAATTTTTCATGGTGACACAGGAGGTGCCGGATCCAATAAAAAAGGTTCCGGATCCAACGTTGGACATGTTCCGGCGTGTTCCGGTTCAAATTAAGACCTGGAGAGATGTCAGAGCTGCCCATGGAAAGGCACCCTGGGAAGTTGGGGGTTCGGTCTCTTGCTCAAGAGCACCTTGGCAGCGCCCAGGAGGTGAACTGCCAATGTGTTCATCATCCAATGAAAGCAAAACTAAGTTTGCAATTTAATAGTTTAATAGTGATTGTTATTGTGGACGGTGTTGTTAATAAAGAGAAGATTTGTGCTCAGCTGATCTGCCACAGGTAATTGACGTGTCTTTCTAGTAAAAGTTTAAATCTCTCTCTTTCTTGTCTCTGCTCTGCTTGTCTCTGTGTTCTCCATTTCGTTATATTTTGCTGCTGTGCTCCACACACACACGGGCCCTCACAATGGAATGAATGGACAGGTCTTTTACTGTTTTACTGTGTTTTCCTGGTGCCATTGAAAACAAGTGTCTTCCCTCAAAGTGTCCTTTAGGTCTAAATAAAGCCTATGAATGATTCTCTCTTCATCCTGAGTAGTGCCATTGAACTGCAATGCAGAGCCAGCCAGACTGGATATAACATTTAAAGCATGAGAGAGAAAGAAAGAGTGTGAGTGCATTTGAAAGAAGAAAAACAAATGACGTAACTAAACCAGAGAGAGAGAGAGAGAGAAATAGAGAGAGAAAGAAAGAGAAAGAGAGAGAGACCAAGATAGTGAAAATAGCTAGAAGGATAGCTTGCTTTGAGTATGCGTGTGTATCTGTCTGCTATTCTATGAAGGGGCACTGTTTCACAACAACCTTTGCAAAGCCTTAGGTGGTATGAATATAATGTCGAAATTGACATTTATTTCCACAAAATAAGTTTTCTAGTTTTTCCACTTTTCTAGCTCTTAGAAACTGGGGGGACTTTGATATCAAAATCATTAAACAGACAGCAGACTAACAGTCATAACTTATCTCACATGGTAATACAGTATTTCCACACTACCTACACCAGACCTGGAAAGGCAATGCCAAATTGGATTATAACAAGGATAGCCACATCTATTGATATTTTAGGATGAGGATGTCATTATTGTAGTTACGTTGGCTTATTGAGTCAATTATTGACTTGATAAATACAAGTTAAATTATGATGTTGCAGTGAAGTTGACCTTTGACCTTTTGGATATCAAATGTCATCCCTTCATCATTTTATCCTATTGGACATTTGTGTGAAATGTTGTCATAATTACTGAAGAAATTCTTGCATTCTGCCCCAAAACATGTTTTGTAATGTCACAGTGACCTTGAACTTTGACCACCACATTCATTTCAGTTCGTACTTGTATGCTTGTATGCTGTTTTTTTACTACTTTTTGACGTTTCATAGACTAAATAATCAATCGAGAAATAATCTGCAGATAATCTGCAGATAAATATTAAAGGGATATGTATTAAATTGGGTCATTCATTTTTAGAAGTTGGTGCCTTCTAGAATGAGAAAAGCAAGAAAATTATTTTTGGCTCATGTGGATGAAAGACAACAACTCCCAGAATGCACTTGCTTCGCTTCCCTACGAGTCCACTCCCAAGCCACGCCTACTGGTTACAGACATTCTCTTAATACATCCATCACATAGACAGAGGCAGTCAAGTCAACTCAAGTGTATTTATTGTCATTTCAACCATATACACGAAACAACGTTTCACCGCGACTCAAGTGGTGTTACACATTTAAAATATATAAAAACGACATTATATAAAAACGACATATGAAACAGGCTACATTTAGTGCACACACATAGGCTCCGTAAAGTTCAGCTAACACATTGGTAGCATTAACGCTTGGTGGGCTGTAAACACAGAGTATAAACACAGCCGTGAATTTGGCGTTAGCTTTCCACCTAGCTCGAACTCCTGCCCTCGGTCAGCGTTTCCGCTTTTGATGTCCCCTTACCTGGCTGAGGTGCTGGTCTCCGTAGCAGGTGAAGCTCGCGTAGTGTGTCAAGTATTCCATCTGTAATAAAGTTTCCTGCATATTCTCTGATCTGTACCAATGTATCCCAGTGGTACACATGTGCGGTAGTTTGAATGCACATAATTGTAAAAGTTTGCTGCTGAAAAGAGAGAGCCTGTTATTAGCTTAGCTTCAAGATGGCTGACACTCGAGTTGCATCGGCTAGTGACAGACCTACCCCCTAGGGCTGCACGATTATGGCCAAAATGATAATCACAATTATTTTGATCAATATATTAATCATGATTAATTATCACGATTATTTGTTGATTTTAACCAAAACAAATTTTATTGTCAAATAGGCTAATTATAACTGCTTTCACATCCATATTGTGCTACATTCCTCCTTTGTTGAAGGATACTATGAAGGAGTATGCCATTTCAGTTGTTGTGCGACCGCTTTCCAAACATGCGCGTTTGCCGTGAAAAGACACAGGCAACGCAATTTTCTGTTCACGTTAACGCCGCATGTTAAAATCTAGTGCCAATAGGGCACCGGTGCCCGGTATCTATCGGACGAAATAGCAACACGGATTACTGTCCCATTTAAATGTCTGTGGTACGTTCTGATGCTCCAAAACAGACGTTAGAGGCAACAGAAACATCGCTGCATGTCACGCTAGTAAACACTAATAACACGTTACACAGCAGCTAATGTTAGCCTACCGTTAACTACAGTAGTAATTGGATTAAACACGGCTAAAATGCTGACAGCTAAACGGTGTAGTGTGACTGTATTTCACTGCAGAGGATTCCAACAGCGGGACGTACAACACAGACGGGACAAAATGTTGCGTTTACTGGTAAACTGGTAAACCTCGTGACGACTTATGACCGACTGCTGGGATTTTCCTCACGTTACTCTGTCCTCTGTGACTGTCAACATCTAAACTAAACTGCGCGGTGCTTTGGGAAAAAAAAAAACTTTGATACACAGCGTTCTATGAACGGAATGAAGCATTTTAAATATCGCTCGATCACGTGAATTTGATTGTGGGAAGCCAAGGAGAGCTGAAGATTTCTTTTACTATAAGATAAGAGTACAGGTATATTAGAGTAGAAGAATAAGATACTGCAGCATGAATATGGTTCAGTGGAGAGTCAAGTGAGGAGACGTGGCTGGTCATGACAATTAAGATGCAATTGTTTCATTTTCAGATTCATACTGTACATGCTGAATTATGTTCTTCTGCCAAACTGAATGTGTTGGTTGTGTTTGTTTACATGTGCAGCCAGTGTGGCCTTGTGTGTTTATTGGTGACCCTTCCTGTCAAACTCATTCACACACTGGTTGAGATCAGACACCCGGGGGTATAACATTCTTCTCTTCAGTCTCCCTCACGTCTTCACACTCTTTAATCTAGGGCCAAGCCGTGATCTTTTGTCTGTAAATTAGAGACATAAGTGAACGATGATTGGACAGGAGAGTAGGGGCTTGAGGGAGGATATGAGAGACAAACTGTAGGTCACACTTGTGAAGCACGGTGGGACAATGGACAAGGGAACTGTGAAGGTAGACAGAGAAGGCTGCATTTTCTGACTATGTCACTTTGTTACATGGCCTGAAGCTAAACAGATCATTGGGCATTTGGAGGGTAGAGCTAACCTAGTTTGAAGGTGTTAATCTCTATGCCTCTCAGAATCACAAATATATTAATTCTTACAATTCTACAGTCTGTTGACAGAAGAGCACACCTGCTGTATAAGCAAGTGGCAACTCTGTGCCTACCTACCCAGTTGACATTGCAGGTATGTATCTAAAGACGAGATGTGAGGAACTACACTAGTGCAAAACAGTATTAGTTCTTGACTAGTTGCACTTACTAATTAACAAGTCAGGCCTGAAGTTCTGCATGCACATTAATGAACACAATTAGTATACTGTATTCTGTTTTGTAATGCCACAGAAATTAGGCAAAATGCATTATACTAAAATTTTAAGCAGGTTAAGGCTATGGGTTGAGTGGTTTTGTTTCAGTGGGAAATAAAAAACACAAGCCAGTGTGAACACAAGTTCAAGACATTGCAAACAGGTTGACTAAGTGGAAACAAACACATATTACATCATTCTACATCTGAATTCAAAACACGGCCCAAAGGTGCCTAACTAATTAAGATGTGTTGTTTGTGTGTTTGTTCGTGATTATGCAAGCAAGGATGATGCATGGAGCAGGACATGACTATAGGATCTCTAAAGGTGCAGATGGCATCCAGTCACAATAGAATGAGACAGGGCATTGTTGTCACCTTTTAGCAAGAAGTGATGCATTGGCAGAGAAGAGAAAGGAGAAAGAAGCCTAGTGGTGAACTGAAATGAAAGAAGAGAGGAGTGCTGGGATGATGGAGTGTAATGACTCTCACACAGCCCTGTCTCCATCTCCCAGAACCTCTGGCTCTCGCTGCCCAGATGACATATGCACTAATTAACAGTGCCGAGCCTCCTACTGGATGTGGGAAGAGCAAAGAGTCCTAACCGATGCCCTAAAGGAATAATACAGATCAAGCTAACATGTGTTTGTTCACTTATAAACTGTGTCATATAGCCGATGAGTTTAAGAGTGTTCTGCCACCAGATACTACTGTATGTGCGTATGCATTCTCATTGTGCTTGCAATCAACTATGGACAAGCTTGGGTTTATTTGACAGACAGACTAAATTAACTGCCTCTGTCTTCTCCAGGTATCCTCCCCTGGCTCTCTGCTCTTTGATATTCCTTGTGTTTGGCCAGACTCCAAGATGACAGCAGGTGCATATGTTTCTCTGTCTCAATCTGAGGATCCTGTAGGAGTAGACTCAGCAACAGGGATTTTTACTAATACTGTTTCATCTTTTAGCCCTCCATATTTCATAGCACAGTTAAAGCAGCACTTTATGAGGCGGGCTCTAGCTCACCCAGTAACTGTACGTACACACCGCCGCCGACTTGAGCTTCTAAAGATACCGGAAGTCATTCATTTTCAATGGAAGCTGGCTTCCCTCAGCTGCAAGGAGCGTCAAATCTGTCGGCGTCGCGTTTTGGGCGTTTTGAGCGACCAGAGCGTCAATCAGAAAGTTGAAAGTAGGTAAACTTTATGGTAATGAGCTATGACGCGGTTCAGCGGCAAGCAGCGGCAACCAATCGGAATATAGACGTCCTTCGCGCTGGCTGATTCCAGAGAAACATACGATGTAAACTTTCGTTCCTACAAAAACATTAGTTCCGAGAAAAAGGAGGAAAAGCTCATCATCGGCGTTGCTGGGTTCCCTATCATTTATGATATTTGCGTATAGGGACCAGTTAACGTTACCTGCCGGTCACATCGTCTCTAAACAGTCCGCTCACGGTGAAGTCCTGCACGGATCAACAGCTGGCGGCTGCTCGCTCTGCCTGCATTCTGCTGCGGTTCAGCGGCTAACGAGCGAGTTAACTGCTAACAGACATCGCTGCGACCAACAACCAATGCAAATTCTGTCATTATATATGTAATTTATAAAAGATTTCTAGTGTCAATGTATTGGCCGTGCAGTGGCTGCTTGTGCTTTTTCCATGATCGAACGTAGAATGCTTCTACGTCAGAGCGGCCAAAGCGTCAAACAGCTTCCCCGTACTTTTTGACAAGCGTCCTTGACCGGGCGGCCAGAGCTTCAGCTCAAGTCGGCGGCGGTGTGTACGTACAGTAAGAGCGTTCACCCTACGTAGGCTGAGTCCTGCAGCGGTGCGGGTTCGAATTCGACCTGCTGCCCTGCTGTGTGTCATCCCCCATCTCTCTCCCCCTTTCCTGTCTATCCACTGTCACTATAGAATAAAGGGAAAAGCCCCCAAAAATAATCCTTTGAAAAAAAGCAGCACTTTATAATAGATGAGCAGCAAGATGTAGCAAATGTTAGTGCCTGATTTGTAAATGACTCACTGTGTCCTTTAACCTTCCCCTTATGTAGTCTGTTTATCTCTGCTTCTTTCTGCATCTCTTTCTGTCTACAATATGTTTATCTCAATATGCTACTAACCAAGATATGTTAGATCTAACAGGCATTCAAATATAACCATCTGTATCCACCTCTGCCTGTTTCTAATACATTACAGTACTGGTTCTATAGCTTTAAAGTCTTTCCGTCCAAAGGTGTGTTTTCTAATGAGATTCAGTGATGAAATGTTCAACCTGCCTATTCTTAAAGCCAGGAAGAGCTCATCTTACACTCTTGTCAGACCAGCATAAGAGTGTAGCAGAAGACAAACACCATGTGATATTAAACATGACATCAGTGGCATCAGGCTACACATTGCATTCACTGTAATACAGGGCACCTGGCATGCAATTTCACATCAGAAAGATGTGTCACAACAATGCATACACAAGACAGAATTGAGAAGCCTATTCATCGGCAACAGCAGTAATTAATGCTCAAGACAGCCAGCTCTATTAAGGAAAGGTTTCGTAATAGTTCATGCTGTGTCTAAAACATTTAATGGACGCATTATGTTTTCTTTAATAAAATAGTGTTGGCCATTAGTTTGTTGGGCAATTTGCTGATGAAATTTGTCACGACAAGTGTGTGAAGTGGCAAAACAGTCATTGTCTCATAAATTGAGCTCCTTACACAAAGTGATAAATGAGAATGGAGAATGGAAATCAGTCACAGTTTGTGGCAGTGCAATTAAAAGTTACACCGTCCCAAACTCATGTTTGTTAGGTGTTTACTGGTGTGTAGAATGCAGGCACAGTCACTGAAGTGTGGTGTGCCAATATTTGCACAAGTCATTTCCTCTTGGTTTAGCCTAGTTAGCTATATGCTGAAGAGCTGAGCAATGGATCACTGCCAAATCTTTCTCATTCACATCTCACTTTTTTAAGCAAATGCTGAAAAGGCAAAAGCTACTTTTATTTATACGCATCTTTGGCAGTTTCTAGGTAGCCCATATGTAAAAAATTTCCATTTTTCACTGGGTTTCTTTTTTTTTTTTAAGTTTGGTTGAGTCAAACTGCTGCTGTGACCAGAACAATTTTATGGTCTTAATGCATGGTCTTTCACTCAGCAACAGTTGAAATGAATCAAAAATGAATATCAAAGAACATTTAATTCAGCATATTGAAACCAATTTCAAGTTAAATGTCCTAGAAAGCAAACCTTCTTGCTTCAGTGAAATATGTTTAGACACCTCTGGTGCGAACAAACAACAGCCATCTTTTTCTCATCAGCTGCATTCATCAAGTCAACCATGAAAGATTGCTGTTAGAATTGAACACGCGAGGACACATCTGGCTACGGACAAACTAATATAAACCCAGCATGTCTCCATTTGTGTCTATCATAGTCAGCATCCACACACATGTACTGTAAAATAAGACAGTCTGACCCCTTTAAGTAACCACATACTTCAGCTGAGCTCACTCTTTACAGTTAACACACATCTGTTCGATATGGGGTATTATCAGTTAAATACTATGAACAAGCCTCTCGCTTTAATCTTAAGCCTTACTGGCTATGGGATACTAACTGCGGGTCTATACACAGTTTACTTTCAAGTCAATCTCCAAATCCCATAGCATCAAATGAACACACCACCCAAGGGTTTACATCTGAATTATTACCATACTTTACCCGTGAGACAAGGAGGGGAAAACAGCATTGATTCAATTAACTCGGATTAATGGGCTACCATCAAGATTCAGACACCTTAAAAGACATTTTGTGAACACACACTACACACTCTATTAACACAGAAAATGCTGAGGCTGGACTTTCCCTAATTATGGACAATGGTGCGTGATTCATGCTGTCCATTTGATACGAATAGTTGAGTTTAATTTGTGTTGAAGTGGCATGTCAAGGAAAGAAGATCGGAAAGCTAAGGTGTGTGTGTGTGTGTGTGTGTGTGTGTGTGTGTGTGTGTGTGTGTGTGTGTGTGTAGGTAATCTTCTGTGTGCTATAGCAGCACTACAACATGAATCTCAGTAAAAGAAAAAATGGATTTTAATGCCTATTTTATCTTACAAGATAGTTTACAATGACCAGCAAATAAATTATTATCTACGAGGACAACAAAACCTGCTGTAATTCCACAAAAATGTACAGTATGTAAGGATGGCCATATGGACCTCGTTACCATTTCATGACCGTCCTGACACCAGAGATAGTAAATTATTTGGAATTTAGGTCACAAATGTCATGACGGACATGTGGATTTGAATCTTATAAGAGTTGCAACTCTACATATGCTGTCTGCAGGCAAATGTTGCATATAATTAAGTAGCAGGTTAGCTGCAGGTCTTAACAGTTTACGATGAGTACTCCCTTATGAGTCACACCAGCCAGGGGATATCTATCCGGCTTCATTGGGTTGGAGCGGGGTGCATTTTGAGAAAGTGAGGAAGACAAAGAAAGACAGCGGGGAGGGGGGGGGGGGGGGGAATGTAAAGGGATGTAAAGAACCCATAACTTAATTTTATAAGCTGCCACATTAAAAAAACTGAGCTTTTATAAAGACAAAAGTGGATACAGATGTGAGTGAGCAATCAGCAGGAAGAATGGGAAGACTGTGGGATCCTGAAACTAACCTAACATGATGCCCAATGTTACGTGTGCAACAAGCATTATGTTACCAAGTAAAATATCCAGTCAGTTTTAGGCTAACTATATTTCTGTAAGTTACAGTGAAAGCTATAGTGTGCGACTATTTTATTTTAATGAACGTCCGTTACATTCAAACCATTGCCAAACGAGTTGATACAAAGCTAATTAAGCCTATCAGCTCCACAAAAGGGTGTAGTCCAGTGAAATTTGTACGCAACAGCTTAAGTGACGCGTTTTACGTCACCGCTGAGAAAGGACAACAGGAGCGTTCAGCTTTGGAGACGAAGAGAACATAAAACTTGCAAGATAATTACCTCTTCTGAAGAGTCCATCATGTTTTTGTTTTTTTTAATCCTACGTGCCCTCGTTGATTTGACGGGATAAACGCTACTAGCAACTCCGTGGAGGAGGGGTGGGAATGGTGCGTGATTAGAGCTGGGCAATATATCAATATTATATCGATATTGTGATATGAGACTAGATATCGTCTTAGATTTTGGATATCGTAATATTGTAATATGGCATAAGTGTTGTCTTTTCCTGGTTTTAAAGGCTGCATTACAGTAAAGCTATGTCATTTTCTGAACTTACCAGACTGTTGTAACTGTTCTATTATTTGCCTTTACTCACTTAGTCATTATATCCACATTACTGATGATTATTTATAAAAAATCTCATTGTGTAAATATTTTGTGAAAGCACCAATAGTCAACACTACAATATCGTTGCGGTATCGATATCGAGGTATTTGGTCAAAAATATTGTGATATTTGATTTTCTACATATCGCCCAGCCCTATGCGTGATCACCGAAGGCTTGCGTCATGTGGATGTCATGTTGTTGCCATTACCTAGAATTCCCCATGGGGGCGATAGAAACTATGCACTATAGCTTTAAGCTAAAGCATTTTGTACACCGCAAGCAACTTCAGTTATAGTGGAATGTGGATAAATCAGAAAACTATTATTTAGTATTATATATATATATATATATATATATATATATATATATATATATATATATATATATATCTATGCCAAACTCTCTGTCTGCCTCAGTCTCTCTTACACACACTACATTTTAAATATACACTTTATTTCTCTTGTCTAGGACCACAGCATCATGACATGCTGCACAATGATGTCTGTAAACACACTGCAAACTTACAGTTTACACCGATTTTTTTAGAAGGAAATGTTTTTGTTTCGCAGGACATATTTATCCTGCCTCTCAGCCTTTCTTTTTTTTTTTTTTTTTTACTTTAAATTTGCATATCATCAGCCAGTTGTGTCTCAGGGTGTGCCAAGGTGCAGTGCACCCAAGCTGGTTGCCAAGGAAACTTGCTGAAATTTTCAAATTGGCCAATAGGGACTGTTGATTAAAGCTTTTTGAGCATATAAATTTCCTCAACCATGAATGATTAAGTTATACATTACATAACATTAACATTAAGTTATGATGACATACTTCTTACTAGCACATTTGTGTAGCAATACCACAGTTCATTTAATTGATTCCATTTTCAAAGGGAAATTCATTACTTGTTCAAACTTTCCAATTTCCCAAGGTAAAGTTATTAATAATTTAAAAGCCATATAGCCAAAACAAGCATGCTATAACATCAGAAAAGGGCTTTGGAAGACTAAAGGAAAACTGGAAGATGTCAAATAGTCATTTTATTACATACTTTTAGCTTTTTGTAATTATTTTTGCCACATACTTTACTGTGGTAAAGCATATTTAATCTTAATAGTGATAAGGCTCATTTGGGTCTGTATGTATTGCTATTCAGCGATTTTGTCCTGTGTGTTTAATTATTTATTTATTAAATATTGTTCATTTATGTGGAAACTATACTCCTCTTCAGAAAACTTGCTCTAAAAGGTTTTGCTTTATTATTATTTATTAAATTTGCTTTGGATTAGTTTTTCCCACTGAAGACTGCCATCGACTGACAATAACAGGTCCTGCCACAAAGCAGTAAAAGCTGAGATGGTATCACCTGTCCACTACTGTCATAGCCCAGTGCTCGAGTGGAACTGCTGGAGCATGTCTGAACCCATGTCACCATATTGACCCCAATATCCCTTGTGTGCTTTTCATCGAATATAACCTTCTTTTTTACATGTCACTGTCAACCTGCCTTTTCAACATGTCAGGCGCATCACTGCAGTAATGTCCTGCTTTGTCACCCCGGTTATCTGTCCACCATGGTGTCAGGGTTCTCTTTGAAATGCATTTCCAATAGAATTTGCTGCTAATAGTCTCTCTCTTTTTTTAAATAATTCAACTCTGAATGACAAGATTGCATCTCTCCGCTCTTAAATGAGATGAAAAGGGTGTTAACCACGTCATGGAGAAGTCAGACTTCTATGTGTCTAGCCAAAACTGGATAACTGATTCAGTCATCGATGTAATGTATGACATATGGACTGTAATGATGAAACAACAGTAAAGGAATCAAACAGTCAAACACATTACATTATAAATTCTATTTGTAATAACGTAAGATAAAATAATAATGAATGATGACATAATAATACAATCTCTTTACCTTGGCACTTTTAAAAATCTACATATACAGTATAAATAGTTAAAGCATTTGGATGTGATTTCATATTTTTTTGGGATTTACTCCCTAACATTTATAACTTTCAAATGCACTATTGATGCACATCAAAAGAACGATGTGTGCCTTCCCTTCGTGGCACACATCTTTCATCTAAACACACTGTCCAAACAAAGATGACAGAGCTGGATTGAAATCAGCAAAATGTCTATTTAATAATGCATCTGTATCATCAACACGTAGGTACAGTTTCCAGCTTATAAAGCAAATCTCGCTAAAACTAATACAACAGGCCCATTTGTATGGGCCTGTTAAATAATAAATTAAATAAATCCTACATAATCCTCATATTTTGTCTACCGTATTCATATCAATAAGGGTAGTCCAAATAGTAAAACCACCTCTCAGTACCACACAATAGCACCACAAACAACAGGCTTCAAGATGATCATAAAGCTGAATCAAAGCCTCTCTAAAACAGTTTCAACAAAAACTAAACATTAGAACCTTCATGATTTATTGCAGGGCTGTTCCACATTAGTCAGGTGTACCTAATAAAGTGTCAACTGAGTGTACAGTTGTGGACATGTTGTTACCTATAATTTTTGCAGTTTAGTGAACATTTTGAATTCATCTCACAACTCACATTGTTGAGTTACCCGCATGGGTGAAATGTTCAGCCATGCGGCACAAAGTCGTGACACATACACGCACGCATAAAGCACACAGATCTGATTGCTCAGCTGTTACTCTCAGCAGCCACAGGAATATTCGATCTTGCCCATAATATCTGAACAAGTGCACACACAACTCTGCATGCAGATGTGCACGCACACACACACACACACACCCACACACACACACACACACAACACATCCTATATAGCAATAAGCTGAATGTTACAGTTTTTTACGATCGCAATTTTTTCAATACTTTTAACAACTTTCCTAAACTCTTAACACAGTTAGCACAACATCCGTCTGTGTAGGCTATACATTTAACACATTTCTTGTTGCTTTGACACAAAATGCATACAGTTAACACAAATTTAAAATGCTTGAACTTCTTTTACACACAACCTCCAATTTGCAAATGCTTTCACACTGTATGTCAGAACAGATAACATCATGTTCTAAACCTAAAGTATAAGCTAAAGTGAAAGTGAACAGCTGTTCACAAATAAAAACAAATATATCCCCTCCATTTTATTCCATTGCTACTGAGAAACAGCTGATTGAAGCTAAGCAAATAGATCAATCACAGCTGATTCCCATCTAGGAAACACACTCAGGTGTTGAGGTTCTTTCAATCGCATGAGCATATGTTACTGTAGTACATACAGTAAAAGAGGACCTATTTGGGCTGATTTTGTGTGAAAAAGGAACAATAAAGATGAACACAAAGAAAGTAAGAAAAATTGCTTTTTTTATACAGTAAACTGTACATTCTATAAAGCTACTCTGAGATTCATTCATTTTTTGTATTGAATTTCTGCAGCAAAAGAAACAAAATGCATGCATTTACTAAACCCAACAAAACAAAAATGTAGAGGGGCTTCAAGAGAAACTGCAGTGTAAAACACAATCTATGATCAATACAATATACTATTGTCTATTGTATAAGGGCAGACCCGACACATAAAATAATGCAGTTTCTGTAATTCCATCTGATGTTAGTGTTTTGTATGACATTGTGCTATGATTGACTAAATGTTCCTGTTGGAAGAGAACACGTGTTAGTGTTTTGGAAGAATTATTTGATTTTGAGACATGATTGCATTGTTTTGGTAGACATAGTGTATTGTGTTAGTGAATTATTGTATTTTGAAAATTAAAAAAAAAAAATTAGTGTTAGAGATTAGTTTTCAATGTGTGATTTTGAGCATGAAATTAACTTTTTTGTCAACTGTGTGTTCTAGGTGTGTGTTGGTGCGTTAAGAGTTTAGGAAAGTTGTTAAAAGTATTGAAAAATGGTCATAGTTATCGGAAAAAACTGTAACAGCATGATACAAGAGGACACAACCAGAGTGGAGTCAACTAGAATTAGAGGTGAGACAGTGAGTGACGAGCCGCTCTTCTGCTGCTCCTCGAGAACTACTTCAAAAGCGACTCCACTTGTGAGTTGGTGTCATTAACAAAACGTAAGAAACATATGACACATGTAGAGCAAATACTCCCATGCATTAATGTGTGCACATAGCGACACACAAACGTACACACAGCTTGATTGAATTAACATTTGTCAGAAGTGAAGTGCAGGTTCTCTCTTCCCAGCCCTCTACTTCTCATCTGCCTCACACACTGTGTTTTTATGCAAGCATAAACCGGCATAGACACACACTAGCACACAACAAATCTCGATTAAAGTCCTCTTCTCTATTACTGTTGACAGGCCAGACTGAATATGCCAACAAGATCTACGGTTAACGTCAGTCACCAGGGAGTCACTGCAAACATATAGACACACATATCCATACACATTCACATATTTTCAGAGAAATAAAGTATATGTTGACACTTGCTCCTGGAAAAAGTCAACTTTATGAACTTTATGAAGTTTATAAAACAGAGCTAAAAAACTGTTATTTTGATATATTGGAATGCACTAATTATTCAAGATATTTAGAAATAATGTAATACTTTCCTCAATTAAAATGATGTCAATTTAGTAACAGTTAAATGTCTCTTTAACATTTTTCCTATAAGTCTCAGTGTGGCTTTTCCATAACGTCTGACTAATTACAACCTCTAAGTACACGATGTGCATCCATGTGACCAAATCAAGTTAAGATGAAAGAGCAGGCAGCTCCAGTGGGAATGAAAACATTATGTATATCATTTCTGGAAAATCGTAGCACTCTAGTACATACAATCTCAATTCAACCGTAGTCTATAGTCAGATAGATTAAGTCTCATAAAATATTACTAAATTAAATGATTTCCTCTCTTGGTGGAGGCCACAACAGCCGTCAATGCCTAAAAAAAAAATCACATATTAAAATCTAGTGTCCTCTCCTTTCTGGTTCAGATAATATTACAAAGATGAGAGTTGTTCCCCTTGTACAAACACAATGAATATCCAGCACAGAACTGTAATAAAAGCTCAGAATGATTGGGTTTATATTAATGTCTCCATCTATTCCCAGGCTTCTCTCAGACTAGACTCAAAACAAAGACAGTAAAACAACTGAGAAGAAGTGAACAGGGAGAGGAAATATAATAGAGTTAACTCAAAAGGAGAGTGGATCAATAAACCAAACCAAAAAGATTTAAATAAGAATTAGATATCCCCTAGTGAACATTAATTATTTTGCCAACTTTCCCAAAAAACAACATTTATTCTCTCGTTACATCCCAATAGCAGTTATTTTCCCCCCAATGTAAGACTGTTAGTGTCTGCACTAAAGAAGGAACAAGCTTGTACCAAAATTACGGCTGGGAGGTATATCGATTTATTAAATTATATGTAGGGTTTCACCCAGTGTATTGCAAGCCTGATGGCCCACCGGGCCTAAGTTGCCCCCCACCGGGCCTAAGCCACTGGGAATAATTGTTTAATGTATTTTTAATACGTTTTTTAAACTACAGTTACAGTGGGGTGGCTCGATTGGAAACTTAGACATAGGAATATTTTGAAATCTCCAGTTAGCTTTTTAAGCACCTACTTAAAGGAGAATTCCGGCCAATTTTTATGTTAATCTTGATCGCTATAGCTACGCGAGTACTTTCGACAGAAAAAACCCCAACCCGAATCAGTGCAGGCAACACGGAGTAGCTGCAGCTACGTACTACAAGCGTCCCCTGAGCTAAAACGGCAGTTGTCGGGGCAAGTTTTAGAGTGCCTTTGTGCCTCTTAACAGACACAAAATGCAATGAATATGTCTGTGCCACATGAACAGGGCCCTTACGTGTCAACAAGATGCGTTTTTAACTCAGACATTGTTTAAATTCACCTAACCTGGTCCCTGTCTCGATCCTGCCGGTAGCTAGCTTGCCCTGCTAGCTGATAGCCGTTAGCTGTTAGATGCTAGCTGCCGTCCAGTGAGTGTATTCAGACAGGCTTCTGTGATAATCATCCCAATAACAATCCACGGAGCAGCGGTGGTGTGGCTATGTCCTCCAGAGGACAGGTCATGTCACGTCTTGAAGTTTATTCCCGCCTAAAAAAAACAGTAGTGCAGTAGTAGCTGTTAGCTGCTAGCTGCCCTCCGGTGAGTGTGTACAGCCAGATAGCCGTTAGCTGCTAGCTGCCGTCCGGTGAGTGTATTCAGACAGGCTTCTGTGATAATCATCCCAATAACAATCCACGGAGCGGCTATTA
The DNA here is from genome assembly GCF_008315115.2 of Sander lucioperca. Taxonomy (NCBI): domain Eukaryota; kingdom Metazoa; phylum Chordata; class Actinopteri; order Perciformes; family Percidae; genus Sander; species Sander lucioperca. The sequence goes on from NC_050179.1 coordinate 15,253,576, forward strand.
CTCCAACTCTGGGCAAACTCTCTGCTCCTCACCACAGGGCTTCAGGTGCTGCTAGCAAATCACTCCGCCCAAGTAGCAGAAGTAGCAGTGCTTCGCCTTTCTGAGAATATAGTTCTCAGTTTGTATACGGTTAGAAGACAGCTGTGTCTCATATGACCTTGTTATTTGTACACCCTGTGACTATACAAATCACAACATGTAAATAGGAACATATTGGCATTATTTTGTCACTTATTCGGAGCAGTAGGCTAGTTGGAACCGGTTACCTCCAGGATCTGTGCTAAGAGAGGATAGCGGTGGGGGCGTCAGACAGAGTAACGACACGCACGGAGATGAGAAGGGTATGTATCGACTTGTCTAACTCTGGGGGTTACTGTGAATAAGCTAAAGTCCCAATAAGTCGGCGTGTTCCTTTAATGTAGGGCCCTATTGAATCTGTCTTATAGTTTTTTTAAATTCTCAATTTCATAGTTTTGTCCATCATTCTGTTATCACAGAAACTATTGGACTCTACCTTAATGCTGCCATCAGCCGGGCTCTTGTTGAAAATAAAGACAAAATAACTTTTCTAGGGGAAACACTGATATGGATATATTTTCAAACAAGATATGGGATAAGACAATACCATTTTTATCGATATGGTGTGATGTTGTGTTACATAACCCATTTCTTCCATAAAGCCACGCCAGTGTTTGCATCTCTCCTCTCTTACACTCTGCGTAACCCCACCCCCACTCTCCCACTGTGCCTGCCCGGCTCACTCACTCACAGTATGGTTCAACAATTAGAATTTCCTGATGCCCCGGAGCCAGTTTAAAGTTACATCGGGCCAGTAAATACAATCAGCCAGTTGCCCGATCGGAGCAGTGCTCGAAAAAAATCTACTGCTCTCCGAGACTTCCCTATGCACAGACAGGCTTGTTTACTTCATGGATAAAAAGGCAATCAATCCTTAAACAACATACGAGTTAAAACGCAAAAGGAACATTTATTGCCTCTTGGAGAAAAACATGACTGGGTTAAGAATAATTCATGTGTGTAACGTAGCTCCTTTCGGGAATAGGGATGTCAAGAGAACCAATGCTCTGGTACCAAGTAAAAATGTGATGGTACTTGTTTTTTCACAGTAACTCAGGTACCGTAGGTACCGGGGGATGCAATTCTTCCTGACCTACCCTACCTGACAGGGGCAGCATATACACCTAGAAGTGTTGTAGTTTTCCGCTAAATGCCGAAGAAGAAGAACCACATCTACCAGCAAGGAAGTGAATAACACCTCATATCTGTACACACCATGGTGCACACTGATGTGCCTCTGGCTTTACTGTACATCTACGGCAACGGCTTTCACAAGTTCACCTGGAACTCCCAAACCCCAAGTAAGTCTGTTTCTCTCTGCTGTTGTCTTTCACATAGAGCCTAACGTTAACGTTAGCTGACATTAGCCAATGTTAGCGCTTGTTTCAGCGGACTTCTGCATGACATCAGTTAAGTTTAACTTTAACCAGCCTGATTCTATGTGAAAAAACAACAGCAAAGACAAACAGACTTACTGTACATGTAACTTAAAATACTTGCTGTTTATACAGGTAAACTCATGGAAGACTATCCTAGCTGTATGGTTATGCCAGGCTTCAGGGTGGGCTGTAGGTCCAGAAACTGACCTTCTCTGCAGATTACATGTAAATCATGCTCTCCTTTACCCGTCCCCTTAAATCCCCTCACTCCACACCAAAACCCTGACAGAAAGTTGGAATTGACAAAAGATTGAAAGAAAACACTGACACTGAAAAAAGTAGTGTCCCAAACACAGTCTGTTTTAATAAAAGTGCTTGTAATGTCTCACATGCGGCGTTGACTCACAACTGAACATTTATATAAAATACCTTTTTGGGCTGCCTGCCCTAACCAGGGAATATATGGATACATTAATATAAGCCCTAACCAGCATATGTGAGTTAGGATTTGAGATGGGAAGCTCCACAATTGGCAATCAAACTGGTCTGTATTGGGTCATTCTGGCACTGGAAAATATGTGTTCTCTGTTAAGAACAGTGCTGGTTTGGCATAGCTGATTTAAAAACACACTCCTGCTTTGCCCACCTCGCCTTCAGATATGCCAGAAAATTTCACTACCCTTGTTTCCACCCTTTTCCATTTTTCCTTATCTGCATTATCTCTTTTTGTGTAGGACCTGGTGGACAGATAAAGGAGAGAAGGGATACATGGCAAGTAAGGGGAAGGGTGTTACACTGGGTCAAATCTCTCTCCAGCTCTCTCCCTTCAGGGCTGTTGTGGGCAAATGGAGGTGATGATAGCCACATCTTGTGCCCCCGCTGCCACTGTGAATGAAGCTAAAAAATAGCAACATAGGGACGAGGGAGGCTTTCCAGAGAGATGCCCACCAATCACTGATACAACATTGCATAAGTCAATCTTTGTGTGAATTTATTTGGAGGAACTGTCAAACCACTGTTGCGTGTAAGACTAAGAAGTCAGGTGCAGAGAAAAATACATGAAGTATGGATGAAAGACAGTGAAAAGAAAGGCAAATGAGAGGTAGCAAGAGTGAAACAGACAGAAAGAAAGGAATATAATGAAATCAATCAAAGAGGGACATAAGACATGAAGCAATGGGGAAGAGGAAAATAATAGAGTACATACTGACATATTAAACATGTATATAGAAACATTAATACGCAGACAAATATAAATACACAATGTCCACAGACAGACATATTAACAGACACACAAGGTCCATATCAGATGTTTGACAACCTGGACAGTCTGGTATAAGAAGTTATTAGAAAAAAGATGAATAGACAATGGGAAAAAACTGGAACGCTACTATGACAGACAGCCAGTGATATACTGTAGATAGACCATCATCTCCATACTTATCAAACTCAACATTAATTACAGGCCATTCTACAGTAGTATGGGAAAAATGATGAGTACTCAGGAGATGTCACATTCACCACTACCACAATACCCCGCACAAACAATTTGTTTGTCAGCCACAAGATCAAAAAAACAAGATATAACCAGTTCTGCCTTGGAAAACTAATGATGCAACGATCACGTATCGGTGCTGGCAACTGAAGAACTACAAAGGGATGTCCATAACGGAGGCCCTGGAGACTGCTTAAAAAGGTTCACAATGTTGGCAACCAGACTAAGGAAACACACCAGAGAATCACAGGCCAAACGATAAATGCTCTGATCACAAAAAAAAATCTAGAGTGCAATACCAGCTGCAGTGCAGTAATGTTGCAGGAGCAGACCCACCAAGAGCTGAAGCTGAAGACTACTGAAAGCGCATATGGGAGAAACAATCTTCGCATACCACCAATGCTCAACAGATACCAGATCTGAAAGCAGACCACTACATTCTCCGAGAGAATCCAGATCCAGTGAGGGGGCCTTCAGTTACTGTGGTCCTGCTCTCTGGAACAAGCTACCTGATGACCATGACCGTCCACATTCAAAATCAAACTCAAAACCTGTGTGTGTGTGTGTGTGTGTGTGTGTGTGTGTGTTTTTGTTGATTGTCTTGTTGTGTATTCTTATTTCTATTAATGCTTTGTTTTAATGTGTATGCTGTTTCTAGTATAAAGCACGTTGGGTTTACCTGTAATGAAAGGTGCTATACAAATAAAATTGACAGTGACATTGACATGGAGTAGGAACCAGTCACCACAGCAGCAGACATCCAACAACAGGCACATGAAGAACTGGATAACATGAAAGTCTCTTAAAGTAATAAAGTAACAAACAGCACTGGATGGTGCCTGGTATCTAGGGCTGTCCACAACCAAGGAGAATGCTATTATTTGTAAAGTAATATCTGCTCAAAAGCATAGTTTAAAAGCTATGAAATAAAAAAAACAAAAGAGTAGTTTAATGATAAAATATTCCTTCAACCACCAAGTACAGTTTGGATCAATGGCATCCAAGTGTTGTTATTTGTTTCGGTCATGTTTCAGGTCTCTCATCAGATTAAAGTGTACCCACATGGTTTGATAAAGGTTGGGCGACACATACCATGAGATTACAGAGATTCGTCAACTGGTAGATATTTTTGCTATACTTTTTCTAAAGAGATATCTATTCCTTTAATATCACTGGTTGCTTTAAGCCATTATGGGCATTGCTGCAAATAAATTGCCATCTATGTGATGAAGTGGTTTGATTCGTCAGGTAATCAATTCACTAAATTAGCCAAAAACATGTCATGTCTGTTATCATATGGATTTTAAACAGTTTCTCAATTTAATTTCCAGAAAACTTCCTACTTCATGATATAAAATATACTGCTAATATGACATACATTATATATTACATACATATGTTGTGTTAGATTTTTATCACTATGGCTAGAGAAGCACTGCAGAAAGGTCTGAAACACAAAATGTCAGTCCCTCCAGGATTTCGCGATGTCGCTATTGCAACAATTCACGCAAATTCAACCAATCACCGTAAATTTGGTGTGACTCGCAATTTTGACCAATCACCGAAACTTTTCCGCAAATTTGACCAGAGTTTCCCGCGACTTCAACCAATCCCAGCAGTCCCACGTGCCAGACTTTGCGTCAGTTAATACATCCATGTATGTGACTCTTAGGGGTACTCTGAGAGCCAATGACCAAGCGGGAGTGAGAACAGACTGACGTAACACACTTACATCGCCAAATTAATTTCCCTGTTTCTGATATGAAGACGAGGCGTGTGACTCGAACATCTCACATTTACCAACAACACGTACAGCTACAGACAAAACATTGTGCAAATGTGCAAAACATTTCAGACCATCCTGTCAACCTGTATACATTTTAACATCAATGTACGCTGTACCGTTTTTTCACTGTGAAGTCGCTGAAAGCTGCTTCTGTTTCAATCCTGTCGGCTCTCTGCAGCGGGCGAGGCTGCTGCTCAGTTCCCCCCGCGACTGATGCGCGCACACACAAAAACACACACAGTGGATGCAGGAAAAACCGGAGATGAGACGTATAGGATGACCTAAATTGAGGACAGCTACACTCGTTATTGTAAGTGAATGATTGGGTTGGCAGTAGCTTGATTGGGGGTGTTAGTTAAAATTTTAACCGACTAGTTATTTAAACACAAGTGCCTTTCTAGACCACACTAAAAAAAGTATCATTTAAACTAAAAGCTATGCCTTGTGTAACACTCAAACACGCTCTTTCTCCAAATTAGTGAGGGTCTACTTGTGTGGTGGAAGGAAAGAGCCTCCAAAAACTTTAAAGAATAGCAGTTGGCTCATTGTTATTGTGCAACCCTGCTGCTTCTGTGGTGTTTCTCAATAAAATTAGTACCAAATGAAGTTACGTTTTAATTTAAGTTTATTTTGTCTTGATTGATATGGCACTCTCACTCTCTGTAAGACTAGTTGGGTATTTCATAGCAGAAGGTCATCTTAACATCAATAACAATCAAATATTTTAATTCCTCTCTCCGTATAGGAAATTTGTCACAATACACAGAGGATTGTATCCAAATTCCAGCATCTGGAGACTGTTTGCCAGCTAGAGGCCAGTGTCCTGAATGAAACATGAAGCATCCACGAGTATATCAGCAAAATGTCTCCTGAAACTGCTTTGATAATATCTCAAACCAGCAGCAGTAACAGAGAACGCTGGCAATGAGGGTAGAGGAGGTTCCTTGGAAAGCCAATCACCTACACAGGAACATAGGCAAATAACCAAAAATGTTACCAATGGCTAAAAAAAGTTGGACTAACCACACTAGACACAACCATAGTTGCCATTGAGAATGTTCAGCACACAGTTTACGGGGGTAAGATGCAAGCACAACATATACTGAATGGCACAACCAAGTATGCGAGAAATGTGGACAGGAAAATATGCACACAGTAAGGTGTAAGTAAGTAAGTAAAGTAATGTATGGAACAGCTGCGGTGAAGAGATGAAATTATGTACAACAATGAGCAAATTTAAGAGACAATTTAAAATGAATATAATTGAATGAATACGAACAGGACTCGAGGTGACTGTATTGTGTACTGACTGTATGGTTCCTGGGCTTGTATACTATGTCTTGTTTGGATGGGTTATTATTCGGTTTGATGTAGATAGATGGAAAAGAAAAAAAATGTGTATATGTATGCATGTGTGTCTATGCGTATGCATGTGTATATGTGCGTGTAGGTAGGTAGATATACTGTACATGTATGTGTATGTATACATATATAAATAAGTGAAGCATCAAATTGTTTTGTATTTAACTAAAGTAGAAAACAGGGGTAGGACCAGAAAAGTTTTTTTTAACTTTTTGAATATAGCGATTCCTTATTTGAATCATTTTCAATACTTTGGGAAGATTGTGCTGAAATGTACATGTTCTTATTTATCTTTTATTTTTTTTATTTTATTCTTTTAACATTAACCTTCAAAATAAATTAAACTGACTCCAAACCATCCATTGTGGTTTCTCTCGATAAGAGACCCCAAACAGTCTGGCTGAGTACCCAGTACCCAGACTCGAAGAGGGTACATACTGGCCTGGATGGGAAAAAGGGGGTATTTTTCCAGTTTATAGATGTAATCATCATCACACCGTTATACTTCTGACAGCAAGTTACCTTCTGTGAATAAATAAAGAGAGAGAATCCACTAAAAGAGGCAAGAAAAGAAGCAAATGGAGAATAAGGATGGATGCAGGTAGAGAGTAGTGGGGCAGACTATTCATGTCAGTTTCCCCCTCTCCTCTGTTGAGAGATGAATGACATCCATTAGCAGTATTGGAAAACTGTCTTTTTTTGCACCAATCATAGAAGTAGAGTTCTGGTGGAGTTGGATACGTAGACTGACAAATGATACCCATGATCTGAAAACTCTCCCACATGAGGCCTCGCTCCTCCCTTCAAGTTTTGCCAGGCGTGATCTTTGCATGGTCCTTCATTCTCCTGATCCAGGTTTGAAACACAGCAGGTGGTGTGTAATCCAACTTCAGGCGGACTATTCTAGTGTAATCTCCTGCTTACTCAGAGTACACACAAGTCACTTGTGACTGCTTCATAAAAGATTCAAACAGAATCTGTCAGAATCTGGCCATCTGTCATCTGCCTCTATGTTTGCCTGTCAGACTTTCAGGCTCTCTCTCTGTCTTTTTGTCTATCACTATGTCACGATGCATGTGCTCTTGCCTGTTTGTCGGTATATTGGACTAAAGGTGACTCCTTGAAAGTGAAACTAATGATCTGTTGAGCGTCTTTGCATTACATAAGTACGTTAAGGGAAGTCCCTTGGCAGTGGGATTAGGATTGAAGGGCATGTGTGCATGTTTGTGTTCGTGTGTGCATGCATGTAAAAGTATGTTTAGGTGGGCTTGCGTGTGCATGCATACATACTGTACAGTACATCATTATGTGTGTCTATATGATATGTATGAGCATGATTACGTGTGTGTGTGTGTGTGTGTGTGTGTGTGTGCGTGCGTTAGTTAAGTTAAACTAAAAAAACATTTTTGTTCACAGACGGCAGAATTCTCTGCTTTCTTTTCAGCTGCTCTCCTTTTATTTCCTGTCTTCATTCCTAGCATGCAGTGCCTTGGCCTCACTAAGATACAATGGGTCATTTCAGCCAAGAAGCCAACAACAATGAGGTAATCAACAATAACAAACACAAAAACAGCCTCTTGCCTTTGCCATCAATGTCTGGAGAAAGCATCAAAAGGATACTCAAACTAAGCCACCTACAGAAAGCCAACTGAGTACCTGAGCATGAGTATGCAGTGACTGGCTGTAAAGGTTGAATCTGCATTTTGCTATACCACAATGTCTCCAGTGGAAATGTAAGGGCAGAAAAGGAGGGGTGATTAGAGCAGTGTTGACATAGAGGCACATTACATGTATTAATAAAAGGCTTAATGCTGTTTTGTTACATGAAAATGTCAAGGTATCTCTCTAATAGTGTGATCTTATGTGTGCTACTGACAGCGAGAGAGAGAACAGGGATATATAATGACAACATACATGGGCTTAGAGATGTGTTGAATTGATAAAACTTAATTTCATTCTACAGCCAATGGAGGGTAAAATGTTTCTTCCTCTCTGCACCCTGTCCAATTCCAGGCAATCACTTTCTGTTCAAGATCATTTTAACTCGATTTATAAGGGACATTTTAATGGGAATATGACCTGACTTTACTATAATATATAAAATAAAATGAAGAACTTTCTTTAAAACAGCTAATATAAGTACTACTAACAATTCATTAAGAATAGCTGTTGTTGTAGTGCCCACATGATCACTGGGACATGGCAGGATGGCTGTTGCTGAATTCATCTGAATTACAATAGCAGAGCTTGAAAAATAATTGAAATTAAGTTATTTGGGATCTAGACATTTGCCGTATTCCATGCCACCTTCTGCAGCAAACAAATACAGGCACAAACACACTTCAGTATAGTCACATACAGTGATTTTGAAAAGAGAGAGAAACAATGCATACTGTATGTTAAAATGGGAAAATAAAGAGAAGAAAGGATCAATGTCTGGGTTTTTTCCGTGGCTGCAATACTACACAGACATGCAAAACTCCTGCGTAAAGATGTTATTAAGAATGTAGGATTGGATCAGTTATTCTGTCTGGGCACGAAGCAACAATATAGAGAGACAGAGGTTTAGGTAAAGTTTCATGGTTCAGGTATAACTATCTTGATTCTCTACTTTGTGTCTTCCTGTGGATTAACAATGCCTCTTGTAGCCTTCTTTATCCCTGATGCCTTTTCTCTCCCTCTCCTCTCCCTCCCTCTCCCACTCTCACCCTAAGTGGCCAGTTGTCAAAGTCAGCTGAAGCCCAGTTAATGAAGAGGTAGATTTATTTGCGAGACATCAGTAGAATAGGCGGGGAGGAGTGGAACACCCAGAAGCCAGCAAGCAAATACAGCCACTAAGTGTGCACACCAAAAAAAGAAACAGAAAGAAAGGAGAGAAGAAAAAGACAGATGGGATAAGGAAAGAATGGTAAAGAAAGAGAGGAAAAAAAGATAAAACTGAAGATGTTTAAAAGAAATACAGCAAAATCCAAAAGGAAGAAAGAGGAGAGGTAGAAAGCCCCCAGTCAGAGAGGAAGGGGGAGAGGCAGCTTCCCTCTCTTTTATCCTCTCTCCAGCAGTGGCTACAGATCAAGCTCTTACCGTCTGTTGTAGGTCTGGGATTCCAATGCGGATGACCACGGTGTTGCCTGTCGGCTCCTCCATGGGTGCTCTTGCACTGTGGCTCCGCTCTGCACCGGGACGGAAAGCCGGAACACCGACAGGAATGGGAACGCCGCTGTCCTCTTCCCGGGAGCTGCCGCTGTCAGTGCTGGCCCCCTGGCTGCCGTTTGCTGTGTGTGTGCAAGGGTGTGTGAGTGTGTGTGAGTGTGTGTGTGTGTGTGTGTGTGCTGCTGCTGCTGCTGGTCCTGCCGTGGAGGGCTGGGTGGCTCATGTTTGCCGGCTGCCGGACGCAGAGGCATGCTCCGTGTTAGGGGCTCGGTCTATGTCTCTCTCTCCAGACACACACACACGGGCACACACACACAGATGTCTCTCGCTCACACTACACGCACACACCTTTTGCCGCGTGCATCCCTCGCCTGGGAAAGAAAAAGAGGGAGGGAGAGAGAGGCAGGGAAGGAGGGTGGCAGAGAGGGAATGGGTAAAGAGGAGGGGGCATTAGGAGATTGCAGAGAGATGAAGGGTAAAAAACACAGAAAGAAAATAAGTACTAGGGGAACTTGCATAGAAACGTACCAGGGGAACTTGCATAGATGCATACATAAAGCAAGATCATTAAATGGGGTAAAATGATTCAACTTATAATGCAATTAGTAAAAAAGGAGGCACATTTAGTCTGTAAATATAATCAAAACAGAAGACAAAAGCAGAATGGGGGGAGGATTTCTCAGTAAAGTGTGTTTGAATAGTGTCCAGCACTATTATTAATGCGACTGCTGGTACAAAAATATAACATTTTTACTTTAGTTTGATATTATACATTTTTTATATGCTATATTCATATGGTGTGAAGCAACTTAAATTCTCCAGTACCACATAAAATGAAACTCTGCTTTATACTACAGTGTCCATAGTGTGACATTGTTGCTCTCACACACTGTTGCTCTAGCTGTAGTGCACTGACACTGTGGTGACATCAGGACAGCACAGGGGGATTGTTTGTGCAGATCAATGATGGGCAGGATTTGGCCTTCATGCTTAACTTTATCTATACGGGGGGTTGTCTCAGATCAAATGGTTCCCAGGTAGACACAGTGACACATAGACAGAGCAAGCTACCATAAAAGAGAATGAGGTTTTCGTGGGAGATCTTCTCGCTGATGGTCATTCTCAAAAGGGGTGCCGTTTTCATTTACTGTTTCATCATGCAGGCCGTGTGAAGCCATTAGACTGCTGTGATTAAGTGCTAAACAAATGATGTAGATCTGACCTTGATTTGGATATGTGCGTTGTAAAAGAGGCATTTCATAAAAGAGGAATTTCATAGTCTGTGACTGTCATGTTTTATGAAGAAATATGTGTTGTTTTTATGTTAACCAACCAACATGCTTAAGGTATTGGCCTATTCAGTTGCTGTCATATTCAATTGAACTCAAGACAACAGTGGAAAAGCTTATCAGAGGAGATTGGTACACGACCTCTGTGTGGTGTGTAAGACAAATACTTAAGGGCTTGAGTATTGCCAGTTTCAAAGCCCACCATTTGAATAAATGTGCTTGTCATGCAAGGAAAATGTCCCATGAAACATTTGTGGCAGGTCTGTAAATTATTAATTGTGATCTTAAGTCAGTGCTATGCTCCATTGTGTTGTCAGTTCCATCGTTGTTCAGCTGACCCGACAGCCCCAAGACAGCATTTTCTTACGGGGTGGAATTTAGAGCAAGCACTTTAGGGACAATACAAGTGATGAAAGCTCTAAAGCTGCTGTTATACACGGTAACCTGGGCACTTGAGCTGACACACACATGCAGATATACAGTATATGGACACACATATGCACACAGACAAACACAAGGGACTCCCAAACAAATACAGGCTGCAGGAATATTTACACACATTAGACGTCAACATTCTTCTGCTCTGTGTCCTCTTCATGGTTTATTTATTAAGACCTCATTGGTTACCCAATTCACATGCATATTTTTATTTTGTGAACTTCAAAAGGTAAATGTACTGAAGTGTCAAGTTAATAAAGAGAGACAGATTTAAGGCCATCGTCACACGCTCTACGAACCATCAGACTTTGCCATAGTGGTATGGCAAACGTTATAAGATATCCCCTCATTATATCAGAAAAGCCTCAGATTCCTGCAGAGAGCTTCTCAGAGAAAAGAGTTTAAGAGCAAATCCTACATGCTTAACTGAAAGACTTAACTGACAAGAGAGTCTCAGACTAGCTACCAAGTGCTAATTTGGAGGCATGTGTTTGCATTCAGCTGAGGCTAACACAAATTATTTACGGATATTACATTACATTAATAATTAATTTTGTTTTACAAAATTAACCCCAGTGCATTACTACTAGAAAATGTGGACAGACTGTACATTCAATTCAAAGTCACATATTTACTTCTCATTGTTGTATTCACCCAGCAGAAGCTGAGCTGTATCTATTCCCCTGCACTACAGAAGCTTGCATGCGAGTGCTCTGCCACTGCTGGACACTCTACAGTACAGTATAAAATCCCATTAGCATTGGAGAAAGAGCATGGCAGGTAGCCCTAATACATTAGAGGATTTAGCAGATCACTCTGCCTGTATGCGACTTCGGCCTGCCAAGTCTTTAGGGCAAGGGAAATTGATAACTCGTACCCAGACATTGTAGTGTGGCTCAATATTCACTTTTTATAAAGCAATTTTGTGCCCTTACAGTATGGGTCTCCGTGTACTATAAAACTGACACAATGGATTACAAACATCTCCCAACGAATTGCAACACGTTACTAGTTTCAAACAACATATTAAGATATTTATAATTTTGAGTTGTATATTTGTCAATATCATTAGCCACAATGCAACACTATTTTTTTCAAAATGACTGATATTTTAGTACATGAACTGCTAAAATAAAAAATAAAAAAGATCACCAATTAGAAGGATAAGTTCTGGGAATGTGGCAAAGGGACCTAAGATGGCTTGTCAATCGCAATAATGATTCCCTTGGCTAGCAGGGGCAGAGACAGGGAGGAATTTCATTCTACTTGCATCATACAAGGATAAACTGTTTGGGCAATAGCACTTAAAGAGATCTGCATAAAGGGAACACGTTATCTGGTTGAACAAATGACAAAAGAAAACGACAGGGAACAAGGAATTGGGGCTGCTATGCAGTACACTTTTTTATTCAACTTGATTAAACATCTTATAACATAACTTTCACCAGGTTTACAAGGTTCTACAGTCTAATCTGGCAGATCTGGTGCATGCTTTTCATTCCACAACTAAAGCTGAAACGCTTGAGTAACTAAAGATTAGTGGGAGAGAAAATACAGTATGTCTCCTTCAATTTTGATCATTGATTAATTGTTTCAGTCATTATGAAGAAAATATCAAACATTCACTGGTTTCAGCTTCACAAATTTAAGGATTTATCTAGGGATGCAGCTAACAATAATTTTTGTAATCGAATATTCTAGCGATTATTTCATCGATTAATCGAGTAATCGGATAAAAAATTATTTTGCCTTAACCTCTCAAGGATCACTGTACCGTGGACGGCACACTGTGTGGCTGTGGCGTCGCTGTAACCTCCATTCACGAACGTTTTTATAAAGCATTAAATCTTCAAAATATACAGCCATGCGACACAACAATTGAAAGCTTATGATTCAATTAAGCCCACATACAAAGCATAAGATGATTTATAGCAGTTACACAACTGTTATAAAACGTAGCTTCTTACCGATTTTTCCTGCTAAAAGCTAAGGAGTTAGCCATCACGGGATGTCTTTGGTGTCTTTTTAGCCTTCAGAGGAGTTTTTCTATCCAGGCTGGAAGTTGTGCCTTTTTTCGGAGTTGTTGAGCAATAAATCCAAACTCTTACATCCTAGATTTATCCACTTGATGTCCATAATTTATCACGTTTTCGGTCATTACTGCCGCTAGCTCCGTGCTACAGTCTAGCATAATTCTCCCATGATGCTTTGCGAGATTGTGTTGACGTCTTTCAACCAATGGGAAGGCAGGTCCATCATACAAAGACTATGTAGTTGAAAAGATAGATCACTCCAGCGAATCTGAGCGAGAACAAAGGCTATATAGTAGGAAAGACAGGTCACTCCATCTATCTAGTCATATCAACTCACGACATTAGGCTACAACCGCTAAAAATACTGCACGTTCTAGCTAGCGCTAGTACGTTAAGCTAACATCAATACGTTACCTTGTGTCAGCTGGGCTTGGTGAGCTGACATTAACAACAGGATGTTTTCGGCTCAGGTATTGGATCATAGTTGATGTGCTGTTGTGGTACGCAAGTTCTACTTTGCAGTACACACATTGTACCTTGTCACCTTCTTTTTTTAGTTTGAAATGATCCCAAACCTTTGACATTTTTTGCCTTTTCCTGGCGGTATCTTGGCTCTCCGCCATCGCGTCACTGAATGTTGTGTGCGTCATTAATAACGGTCCGTGTGAAACAATGACTCTGAGCGGAGCGGGCCGCATAACGCGACTGATTGGAATTAAACGAAGCTTCGAGGCAGAGAATTTGCCTCGAAGCTTTTTTGTAATCGAATTATTCGAATTATTCGAGTAATCGTTTCAGCCCTAGATTTATCGCTTTTCTCTGTTTGATATTGACCAAAAATGTAATAGTTTGAGGTTTTGGACTATGGTCACACAAAACAAGCAATTTGAAAACAACAATTGCATGTCTGTCTGTCTGAAGAAAGGGATCCCTCGTCAGTTGCTCTTCCTGAGCTTTCTTTTCAATTTTTTTCCCCATTAAAAGGGGTTAGTTTGGGGAGTTTTCCATATCCGAAGCGAGGGTCTAAGGACAGAGGGTGTCATATATTGTACAGATTGTAAAGCCCCCTGAGACAAATTTGTGATTTGTGGTAAATGGAAATATAAATAAAATTGACTTGAAAACATTACCTTAGGGTCTCGTAAATAGTCATGACTATTTTCCACCATTTAATTTGATTACTCTATGAATCAAGAAAAACAATCAATAATAAAAAATAATTTTGTTGCAACCCTACTTACAATGTTATCTTTAGCTGTGTACCGAATGAGTAATCTCTACAGACACCAACTTTCATGTATGTTTAATTCCATGCTATACTACTGAAAACAGTGTTTGATTAAATGAACAGTACCTGGCACTGGTACAACTGCTTAATTAAATAGTTGGACCTTGAAAAAAATTACACTGGCATACCAAGGGGTGGATAATAATTCAATATTATCATATTTCACTATAGTGACAAATTTATCCTGGACCTCTAATAATGTGTATAATATAGTATGATGATATATTATACCTGTTTAGAGACTTGGCTGGCAACAGAACTAACTTAAAAACATTTGGGAGCAATGAGTACCTATAGGTTAACACTGCAGTCAAGATTCTCTGTCTCACTTCAATTGCTTGGGAACATTAAGAGAGTGGACTAGAATTATAAGGAGGCTAGCTCCCATGCCTCAGCTAACAGCTACTGCCTCTTCTCTCTGTTGCTCAGATCTCTTTCACCCCATCCCCTCTCACCCCATCTCCTGCGCTCCAGCCCAGTGAAAACAAAGTGAATAATTCATGACCATACAGAGCAGTGTGTGCATGGATACAGTGCAATGTATGCATGTATCTGAAACATCCACTAGGCTGTAGAAGTCCTTGCCATAAAGCTGTACATGAGGGCATTCACGAATACAACCAAAATCCACGGCCAGCCATCAGCCAGCCCTACCAGCTCCCTGCTAAGACGTCCACACTGGAGAAAAAAAAAGGAGGCTGGGGCAGAGGGAGGAAGAAAGATAAAGGTAAGCAGTTGGCTGAGGTAGCTTGAAGCAGAGCGGGTCAGAGAGGATGTGGCTATGACAGTTAGTGGGCCAAGAAAAAGGTAGAGAAAGGGAGCGTGGAAGAAAAAGGGAGGGTGGCAGCGTGACGACAGAAAAGAAAGGTGGGAGAGCCAGCGAGAGGGTGGGAGAGATAGTGGGAGAGAGGGTGGGAGAGCATTACATACAGTCAGCTTTGACAAACCAGCCACACAGCCCGTAGCCTGGAGTAAATGTGATAACTGTTCACAGACCCATCAGAGTCTGCTTCACGCTGCTCTACACCTGGTAAAGCCAATGTCATGGCCACTCACAAACTGAAGTCACCCAGGGCCACATTTATTCACACACACACACACACACACACACACACACACACACACACACACACACACAAACAGAAACACTTCATCTCTCTGTCCCTAAAACATTTCCATTGATTCCATCTTACATTCTCTTGCTACCTCCCTCTCTTATAGTAAATTTGAATGAAGGTAATTCATTGGTAAGGCTGAGAAGCATCAAACAAAAAGGGAGAATCTGGTTTTAGCTGTCTGCTATCGTTTCCCGCAGTACCTGCATGTTTGAAGGGTATTTCAGGCTGCCTGGCATAATTGGCTGATTTGTTTTTCAACAGAGCTGCCCTCAGATAAGACATCCATTTTCACTTTAAATAAAGATAAATATGATGAATAGAAATTGTTCAGATGTCCATTCCATTCTAGAGTTAAGTTAGAGTGAGAAATGTGATATTACTGGGTGAGAATTAGATATCGAGATTCATATAGTTTAATTGTTATGTATTGATTTTTAGCTTTTGTTTTTCTCCTCTCTCTCTCTCTCTCTCTCTCTCTCTCTCTCTCTCTAGCGGGACTTGCGTGCCATCTCTCTGCATCAGGAGATGGCTTTTGAAAGCAACATGTCTTTTTAAAGTTCTACAAGGGACTGGGCTGGGCCCATAGACTCTAAAAATAGTGAACGTAATATTAATAATGATAATACATTTTATTTATACAGCCCTTTTTAAAATACTACGTCAAACTGGATGTGTTAGAGAACAGGGAGCCAGTGGATATTTTGGAGGACGAGGGTGATGTGGTTGCGGGAGCGGGTGTGGGTGAGGAGATGGGCAGCAGAGTTTTGAATGTACTGAAGTTTATTTAAGGCTTTTGCAGATGAACCATAGAGAATGTCGTGGCAGTAGTCGATTCTGGAAGTGATGAAAGCGTTTATCAGAGTTTCGGCAGCAGGGAAGGTGAGTGATGGGCGGAGACAGGCAATGTTTTTGAGGTGGAAGAAGGCAGTTCTGGTGGTCTGGTTGATGTGATGTTCAAAAGTGAGATTGCTGCCGAAAATGACTCTGACAAGGTTACGGATGTGCAGGGATGGAGACAGGGTGGAGTTGTTGATGGAGAGACTGAAGTTGAGGGTGTTTTTTTGTGTGGAATTTGGGGCCGATGATGATCATATCAGATTTATTGTAGTTGAGTTGGAGGGAGTTTGTTTGCATCAAGGTTTGTATATCAGTGAGGCAGTTGGTCAGAGTGGAGGAGGAAACTGTGGTGATGGATTTGGTGGAAATGTAGATCTAGACATCATTGGCGTAGCAGTGGAAGTGGAGACCATGTTTGCGTAATTGGTACTTCCATGTGGCAGGATGTAGAGGATGAACAGGAGAGGACCAAGCACCCAACCTTGGGGGACGCCTTGTGACAAAGGTGCAATGGAGGTGGTGCAGTTGTTGATGAACTGTTGTCTGTTGGTGAGATAGAATCGAAGCCAGGAGAGTGCGGTGCTAGTGATGTTGCAGTAGCTTTCCAGTCCGGACAGGAGGATGGAGTGGCTGATGGTGTCAAAAGCTGCAGTGAGGTCGAGCATGATGAGGTGGCCAGAGTCAGAAGAGAGGAGGTCATTGGTGACTTTGACAAGGGCTGTTTCAGTGCTGTGTTGTGAAGAGGTTATTTAGAGGTGAGGTGGGTTTTAATTTGAGGAGCAACAACACGTTACAGAATTTTTTTTTAAAAGTGGAGACTGGAGATGGGTCGGAAGATGGACATGTCAGGGTTGAGACCAGGTTTCTTGAGGATGGCTGGGACAGCTGCAAGTTTGAGTGAGAGAGGAATTAATGATTTTGAAGATGAGTGGGATGATGAATGGTAAACAGGTCTTGATAAGAGCTGATGGGATGGGATCAAGGCTGCAGGTGGAGCTGTTCATCCGTGTGGTGAATTTTGACAACTTCGGGGACAGCAGGGAGAAATAAGACAGTGACTGAGTCTGGAGGGGTGAAGCAGGTGGTGATGGAGCAGGGGGAGATGGTCAAGTTGCTGTAAATAGTATTGATTTTGGATTGAAAGAATGACAGAAAAGAGTTGCAATTATCCACTGTAAAGGTTGTAGATATGTTGCCGGCGGGGGTATAGAAGTTTGCTTATTGTAGAGAAGAGAGTCTTGGGGTTGTTAGAGCCAGAGTGTATGAGCTGTGAGTGGAAGGTGGACCGGGCAGTGTTTAGGGAATTTTTGTATTGGTGAAGATGGTCTGTGTATCCGTGGAGGTAAACTGTTAAACTGGTTTTATTGTAGAGTCTTTCCAGCTGACGCTTGTGGGACTTCATTTGGTGAAGTGCAGGAGTGTACCAAGGGGCTGAGTATGTGAAGGAGAGTTTTGGTAATGGTGGGAGCCAACCGGTCCAGACAGGAGGAGAGACTGCTTTTGAAATAGTCCACAAGGTCGGTGGGATCATCAGACAGGGGGGGGGCAAATATTGCACTGGACAGTGAAGCCGAGAGAACGGATGGATTTATGGACTTGAGGTTTCTGAATGACATTTTGCACTTGTCTTTAGAGGTAGGTATGGGGATGTTGATATCAGTGATGACTGCAAAATGGTCCATGATGTGATCGATGATGCTGGAGAGATGATTTACTGTGAGAGCGGTGGAGCAGACCAGATCGAGGATATGACCATGGGTGTGGGTGGTGAAGTTGACATGTTGTGAAAAGTTGAGGCAGTTTAACAGTTTCAGAAATTCAGAGGCAGATTTGCAGTTGATGGTGTCGATGTGGAAATTAAATCTCCTCCAAGGAGGAGGACAGAGGGTGACATGGCACATAGCTGGGTCAAAAAAAGAAGAGAGAAAAGTAGGGTTTGGCTTGGGAGGGCAGTAGATAATGGCAGTGACAAGAGGAGTGGGTCCGGAGAGTTTGAAGGTTAGATGTTGAAAAGACAGCGTGGCTGGGGCGGAAGATGGTGGTTAGTTTAATGTCCTTTCTGTAAACAGTGGCAATGCCACATCCCCTTCCCTTGTTGCGTGGTTTGTCTGTGTGGGTTAATCCTGTGGGTGTGATCTGGTTGAGTGAGAAGTAGTCCACGGGTTTGTGCCAGATTTCGGTGACGCAGAGGAAGTCCAGTTTATTGTCAGTGATGAATTCATTCAGGATGAGAGTTGTATTGCTGATGAGGGCCATTTTCAGGTGACGTTGATTTGGGATTTGTTGGGAGGACTGGGCGAGAGGACAGAGGTTGAGCAAATTTGCATGCTGTGAATTGCTGTGATGACGTGATGAGGGAATACGGTTTGACCATAGTGAAGAGATGCAGTTTGGTGATAAGAACGGCCAGAGCGTTTGTGTAGAGGATGGGGTGGTGACATGTGAGGCCTCAGTAGGGAGCTGGTGAGGGTTATTGAACTGGTAGCTGCCATGGTGGGCGGAGACGTAGGAGACTCCGGGGAAGGGAGTTTGGAGTAAATAGTCACTCATGTGGGGCAGACTTAACAGCGTGCTGTAAGTTGGCTGCTAAAAACGATACCTGATCTGTTTGGGTGCACTTCATCAGTCCTATAAAAAAGGGAACGGGTCCAAAATAAATTAAAATTGTCAATAAAGAAGTTGTGGGCATGGCAGGTGGACTGAAGCCAGGTGTTGAGGCTGAGAAGCCAGCTGAAGCGCTCCGAGTCATGGGACAGCGTTGGTAAGGGACCACTGATAAAAACTGATTTACGCAGCTTTATAAAAGGCTAAACAGTTCATCAAAATCCCTTTTTATCTGCTCAGATTACTGACGAGCTGTGTCATTATAGCCAATATAAACTAGAACACAGCTAATAGAGGATGTAAGTGAGTGCAACAGCCCGGGTAGTTTGTTCAGCAACGCCAAGACTGTGGTGCCAGGGAAACAGCGTGTGGTGTCGATGTTTCTGATGATGCTATCGCCCACTATCAGGATGGTTGGGGTGAAAAGGGGGCGAGGAGCGGGAGGATGAAGACGCTCATTGCTGGGGGGGCACAGTTGGTAATGCGTGAGGTCCCCGCCGGAGCCTCCTTTAGAATCCTGCGACAGGCGGAGGAGATTGATGGAAGAAGGCCAGTGAGTTGGTTCTCCAGTGGGATCCCGAACCGACCGCACGTAGCGTCGGTGATGTCACCCATTGGTTTGTGGACTGCTGTTTTGAAGCCTTGAGTTTGGTGGTATATGTCACCATCTTGGTTTTTTGCAACCAGGGTATTTTTGACGAGAGGGCAGGGACGGACTGACAATCTGTGCGTTCGGGAAAAGTCCAGAACGGCCGTCCAACCGACGGCCAGTCTAATAAAGCAATATTAACAGCCAACAGCAGGGGGCGCTAATACGATGAAGAAGAAGAGTAGACCTACATCATTAGACGTGACTGGTCATGATGAGGGACAGACAACTTAAACAGAGTTAATTTCACATCAGCAAGAGGTACTGGTAAGTGCCAGGAGCAGGACACATTATAATAGTCTGCCTTTTTAGCGAATTGTATAGTCAGCTATCAAAATGGGTGTGCATCATGATTATGAAAATGATCGTGCCATTTAGTGCTGTCAAACTTAAAGTGTTTAATAATTTCTGTTAGGTTAATTTGAAACATGAAACGCGTTAGAAATTAATCGCGGGTTGACCGCGATTTCACTTCGTTGTATATGAGAGATTGTAGTGATCTCACTTTTGCTGCTAGGATGAAGACTATGGTACTGAATTAAACAGGAAAACATCAGGCATGCATTGGTAGGCCTACCACTCTAAATGTGCTAACAAACAGGGAAGGGGGCTAAATAAATCACCAACTTTAACCAAAAGTTTAACCAAAAAATCCTAGCTTGCACTTTCTATCTGTCTTCCATCAGAGTACAGTTTTTCCTTGTCTTTCATATTTGCGTTTACTATTGTGGAACTAGCAAAGACCTGGTGGTTGTTTGTGAAAGCTTCACAGACAAAATTGATAGGGCCTAGTCATTTTCATCATTTCACAGCCTTAATATGACAGTATAATAATAAAAACAGTAATATCAACAGTGTAATGACACTGACTGACAAAATATTAAATAGGTTATTCAATGCTAATTCAACACAAAGCAAAACATATTATATCACCAATAATAGCTAATAACCTATCTTTAAAATCATTTGTTTATTCAGGTTGAAGATAGTTGCAGCACAAAAGATGACAGGGAGAGTGCAGGAAAGTGCCAGGATGTCCCAGGATGCTCTACATCACAATATTTCAAACAGCATAAGTCAGATAGTCACAGCCTGGAACAATTTTTTGCTTACCACCCTCAGCAAAAGCCTAAAAACCTGTTTTTAGATTGTTAGATGTTGTTAGATGTTTTATAATTACAAGTTTGTGTAATTTGGGGTTTCTGTAGCCAGTGACATTTCATTATTTGTATTTTATTTTCAATGCAGATGTAATGGCATTGTACATTTTTTGGTTTTTTTTGAAGGCTGAGGCTTCATTAATAAACACAACCCCAATTATCATCATTGGTTTTGAGATGTTACTTGCTGTGAATACCTTGTCTGATAGGCTACAGTATTGTGGCATTGTGTCAGGACATCCTGGTTAGTCTCCGTCGCACGCGGCCAGATGATGGGCCTATTTGGGAGAAAGTCCAGGGCTGTTTTTTCAGCCCCAGTCCGTCCCTGCCAGAGGGTGGAGCTGTGGTGGATGGTGTGGCCAAGCCAGTGTTGTTTATGGTTACAACCTAAGTTAGATTTTCAATCCTTCTGAAGCGAGTCATCCATTGGAGATTTACCCGTGGGTAAACGCAGACCTCCGGGTACTGCCGACATTCATCTGCATGTACAGCAGTACACAGAAAATCGGCAAACTTTCCTCTAAGTTACCAGCTAATACTAGCTGTAGCTAGCTAGCTTGGTTGGCATAATGCTAAACAAAAAATTCAGGTCAAAAATGCCCCTCACTAGTTAACTAGTAGACATTTTGGTCCTTACTAGTAAAAGAGTGGCTCTTTTGGACGTTACTAGTTAATTAGTAAGGGACAATGCCATGCCACGTACAGTACATGCCACACGTCCAAATACTTCAGTCAATGAAAAAGTAATTTATAACTGACAGCATTGCAGCATAAAAAGATTATAAAGTTATATATATTATAAATAAATAAAAAGCCTTAGAAAGACTCACATTACAGCAATAATTTATAACACATCAGTCTTAATAATATGAAAAATGGTTAGGTTTGGTGATTAGGTTTCCATGTTTAGGTTTGCTGAGAAGTGCAATGGATTTCTGCTCAAAATGTACCTCTGACCATATCATTTTAAGTTATTTTACTACTTCTTAACAGTTTTTGAAAAACTTAAATGGAGTCAGATCAAATATTTTTTTTTACAAATTATATTTCCTCATATTTGAACTGTCTTAAAAATAAAATGTAGCATTGATCAAGGTTGGATATCTTTTCAGTCGGATCCGGTTGCTTTAAAGTGCAATATATGAAGAATATAGAACTGTAAATATTGTTGTGTGTAAGTTTGTCTGTGTATAGAATAGAATACACTTTATTGTCCCTGAGGGGAAATTTGTCTTGGACATAGTGCTACAATCTGTTGCTTCACAACATAAATAACAAAAAACATTCTCAGATTAACGTAAAATAAAATACAAATACAATACAATAAGATAAAATCAACATGAAAGCGAGATCAGCACAGCGTCCTAAGACACAAAAGAAGGACACACGTGACAGCACGGACGACACAACATCCTAAGAATGAACTGTAATAATTGTATGTGTTAGAGTAGAGAGATGCTTCACACTTTCAAATCAAAGTGTCAACAGACACACACACAATCTCCCTCTCTCTCTCTGACACACACTCACATTCACAGCCAGCTCAGACGGATTAGCCACTCAGTGTAAACAAAACACTGCCTAACCCATTCAAACCCCCGGGCCACATGCAGAGGCTCCATATGGAAAATTAGCCATGCGCTAAAAGCTTTTGGAATCAATACTCTACAGTAGCTGCACCACATCCCAAAGCCACTATCTCTATCCAGTTCACATGGGCTGACACACACACACACACACACACACACACACACACACACACACACACACATACACATACACATACACATACAGCTGACATACATGAAAGGTACAGTGACTGTCCAAGGTTGACAGCAGGTTAATCATAATGTTGTATTTTATGAGTTATAATATCAATACTTGTTTTGATTTGGTTGGCAGGGTGGAAGTCCTGCTTGGCAAGTTCATTCACTATGGCTTTTCAATCATCCGTCACCCCCACAGACAGGACTGGAAATGTGACAAACTGACAGAGAGAAACATTTTAAAGTTATGGAAAACCTATTGCATCTCTTTTTTTGCCTATACTGCAAAGAGTACGTTTGAGGACATGGCTATTTCTACTGTACTTATTACTCTGTCAGAAAAGATTTTGTACTGAGTCTTGGCAATGCATCACTGGAGCTGATGTGACATTTTTAACACTGGTTTGTAGTACCACATTATTTTACAGACAATAACACAGACACATGCATACAGTTGTATTAATATTCAAAATCAAATGATATGCAAGAAACAACTGAGACTGGGGTAAACACTGAACATGAACACTGAAGTAAACAATGTTGGTATCCATCAAGGAACACAGGTTGGTTAAACTTTTGTGTGTAAGGTGTAAAGTAAAGTATATCTGCAGGGACGCAGAGGAAAACAAAAAAAAACACTTTCTAAGGCACACAATTGTGTGTACCAAAATCCATTTCCACACAGCATCCTCGAAGGTTTTTCTCCTCCCGTCTTCGCTGTTATTGCTTCCTCTTATTCTCACACTATCTTTCTTTCACTATCTGTCTGTATGCTTATCAATTCTCTCTCTATGAGCACAGAAAGTTGTGGATGTAGAGTATCTGTTGATCTCTGTGTTTCCAGGGTTGCTGCTGGAGTGACTCTTTGATGCCTGCCTATAAATAATCAATGGAGCTCCCAAGAGAGAACTTTCATAAAGCCTGCCAGCCAATTAAGACCTCTTTCATACCATGGTCTGCATTATCTTTTCGCACACCGCCACAGCTCTTAAAAGGCAGACTGGGGATGCTGGGGAGGTCAAGGATGTCACTGTGCTGCTCAGCTACTATCCAATATACACTACACTGGGGAATCAGGGTTTGTGTCTTTTTAGCTTACAATACTGCCACAATGCCTAATGCAGTTTTAATCACAGACTGTATTTAAATATGGACGTCTCCATTTTCTCCTACTGTTAAAAAGTGAAGCCAAAATATCCCAGATATAGGCTTTGCCATCTTATAATTTTGGAGCCAGAAGCAGTAGTGGTATTGAAGTCCCGCCCATATACCCGCCCGACCAATCGCAAGTCAATCATAGCTGTCAATCATGACATTTTACCCCGTTTCTATAGCATCAATTAACTTAATTGATTAATTATAATTAATTGTAATATAAAATATATATAATTAAAACCAGACTTAACAGAAAAATGAACAAACTACAAACTACCTAAGCAATCAGAGATAAATTCAAAATAGCTAAGAAGCTCTGTTTTCTCATGGAAAGTGAAATACATTATGGTTACAAAATGCCAAATTAATTAATACTATAATGTATGTACTGTAGATAAAATGTCCATTTTCACAGAGAAAGTGCAACATGTACTGCTAGATAAAATGCAATACCACAGCTTGTTTAATCTGAAAGTTTATAAAGGTATTGCAGTTAGAGTAAGAAGTAACTCCAAACCAGTACATTTCATCAAAGCACTGTCTTCCAAAGCCTCCCTTCTCTCTTATTTCCATACTGTATACACCCTGTCCACACCCAGTGGAGTGTGATATAAAATTATATATTTGAATTAAAAAAGACACAGGTCATCATAGAAACCTCATCTGCAATCTCCCAAGCCTGAAAATAATTAAATAGTGAAAAGTGAAGTGAGTGATGTATACTGTGTAAAAGATCAAATTATGGCCTAAATTACATAACTAGCTAAATCACTCAATGCACAATGAGTGCATGTACTGTATCTGTGATATGTGAGACAATGTTCACCATATTCCTGCTGAAGCAGCAGGAATCATGATGGAATAATAATGGTTGGAAGTTAATATGGATGTGTGTTTTACACCTTAAATTTGCCTCACAACAACAATGTGGAGCTACGGCCTGGCATCCTCCCTCCATACAGTAATAAATATTTCACGACGTTTTCTCCTTTGCTGCCCTTAAACTAGAGGGCGACCGATATGGGTTTTCTCTGGCCGATGCCGATGCCAATCTTTAGAAATCAGGGTCAGCCGATTGCCGATTAATGCTGCCGATTTATTTTGGCCGATATTTGGCCGATATGTGCTTGTTTTTAAACCTCTATTTGAAAGATAAAATGTAACCCTAATATACACAGAATTTCTCAACAAAAACATTTATTGAACACTTCACCAATCTACACTTGTAGCCTATACTTCATTTAAAAATGTATAATGTAAAAACATACTGTAGCCTATATTGTATAAATAATGTATGAAAAATATATAAACAAAACAGGTAAGAAGAAAATAAACATTGTCAAATAAACCTTTCAATGAAAAAATAAAGTTTAGTGCACTTATCAGCATTTATTAAACTTCTGAGAATAGGCTACAAATCTGCTTCACAGAAAGTGACATGTTATTATTAACACTATTTCCTCCTAACTCCTGTTGAATCACATAAGACTAGGGCTATCTAAAGTCAGTTCTTGTTCACCTTGTTTGTTAGATCATTGTTCTAAGTGTTTTATCTGTGTTTTGGGGACCCTACTGTTACATTTCCTGTTGACCTCATTAGGATCTTATCTGAGCAGATTTCTGTCATTCAAACAACTCTTAGTTGTAATTTAAAACTCATCCAGCCAATTTAATAAACTTAAGGGTTTTATTCGTGCTCGAGTCCATAGATGCAGTTAATGGATAGCCTACAGGCACGGAGAACTGAAGGCTCTGTTAGCAACGATTAGCTCCGTTAGCGGTTAGCTCCGTTAGCGGTTAGCTCCAGTTAGCTCCGTTATAGGAGTGGATGAGACTGCCACGGACAGGGGTAACAACCAGACTCTGATAAATGACATTCGGGGAGCTTCCACAGCGGTGTGGCCGCGGTGTTTTGTACGGTTTTATTAGTACAGTTAATCCCAAGGCAAGAACACCAGCAAGATGCTACTGCTAACGGTAGCGTCTGAGCCTGAAGTGGCTGCGCGAGACACACTGCGCAAGAATTCACGAGGGGAGGGGCTGGAGGCAGCTGGTCTGGGCGCGCTGTAAAAAATGTCGCCTATTCATGTTTTTAACACTAGGCTGCCCGCAGGTGCGCCTGCTTATTAATCGGCTTGATATTGGCCGATGCCGATTATGTAAAAAATTGCCAAAAATCGGCCGATTAATCGGTCGACCTCTACCTTAAACCCCACATAATTCTATCTTTGTTTGTGCTTGTATACATCCTTTATCCATGCAAAACTGAGGTCATATAATTGGGGTTATATAAGGGGAAATTAACACTGAGAGGGATGGAAAAAAAGAAGTGTTTCTAATTTATTAGTACATGTAGGGAAAGAAAGAATAAGAAACAGACTGAAGGTAAACCACTATTCATTAGCACATGAAGAGCAACCACTTTGATCCCTCTCAACCAGGGATATAAACCATTACTAAGCCATTTATTCCTGAGCTTTCATGACTATTGATCTGCATCTATCATCTGTTAGAGAAACATACTGTATCTGGGTCACAATCCAGTCCGGTGTCAATTTGACCTTTCAGACTAGAGCTCTGATCTGGGGCATCATGCAAAGAAACATCACCCCCCAAAAAAATCTAAAAGTGGCGTGTGTGCGTTTGCGGGCATTCGTGTGTGTAGAAACACTAAAGCAGGGAAAAGGCATTCAGATTATTGAAATCTACAAATACTGGATAGCCTTTACATAATGACTATTTCCACCAACATAAATAGTTTGTTTAGCCTTGGCAGTGAAAAAGGAGCACATTTGAATGACTGACTAAATACAGAGAACAGCAACACCCCAATCTCGCAAGAAAAAAAAACCTTTCTTATAAAAAAAAAACATTTTAAGAAGAATAGTTTGCTAGTTAGTAGTGTTGCTAATTTACTGTATGCTACAATTTGAATGGAAAAGGAAAGGGGTGCTGTGGCTCTGCACTGAAACATGGATGAACTGAAATAAGCTATGCAATCATTCTTCATTATGTCAATACACATTATTTTATTCTTTTTAAATAATTTCTACTGCTCACAGACGTGATGTCAGTAGTCCCAATTCCTGTTGTACATTTTTTTATATTATTCATGATAACAACAGGCAACAACTTGATCAATAATCAATAATTTCACATTAGACACTGGGATTTCATCTTCCAACTCGACTGGCCCAGATGGTAGCAGACTGGATCCAATTTGATGCGATCACTTGTGATAACCAAATATCAGGCCAACAGTCAGGATGGGTGTCCACAACCTACGTTTACTCAGGGATGACAACGTGCCCTTGAGTAAAATGAGTTAACCAACAACTGGTCCAGCAGGGCTGCCTAATGGGTAACAGATAACCCTCGGTGTGCTGGGCACTTGCCAGGTGCAAATGCGTGGCTGTGAAAAGCACTAATGCCAACACATTCATGCCAACTTCAAATTTGATTGATTTGGGTAAATTTGAGATTAAAATGTATGGCTGTGGCCATGTACATAAAAACCATACATGTAAACAAGCAACACTCTCATTAGAGAGAGAGCTCTTTTCTGAGGAGTTCTGAAGTAGTTTTAAGTCTCTGCAGATGCATTATTCATACATTAGGCTAGCCCTTGCAGCAGTCCCTTTTTCACTGTTCCTCTCTCCCGTCTTTACTGATACGGATAAAGGTTGGTAAGAAAACACAGTGATTCAGCTCCAACCCATCCCTATTCCCATCACTGTGAATAATGGGAAGAGAATGAAAAAGGGTAGATCATAACAGCTACACAATACTAAAGGACAGTTCCTAACCAGATAAGGCTGTTTTATGTAAAATGCCTTAGGCCTAATCTACACGTACACAGGTTGTTGTTTTTTTACTTAGCTTTTGAAAGGTGAAACTGAGAAAAAAAAAAGATAACAAATAAAAAAACCTTACACTGAAAAAAGAGTGACATGACACAGCCTTACAGTCTCATGTTGATTGATCCATGTTTGACTTCAACTGTGCTGCCTGATGTACGAACAGCATTTAGGTATTGATGTAAGTGTTGTGCAGTCTGTTGCTTTTTTGTGTGTTGCATCTCTCTGAACTGACTCTAACTCTAGATTTATCGGTGGTGAATTCCTTCCCACAAGATGCACAACTGTGTGTGTGATTCATTTGATCAACTTCACATTCATAACCTAGTATGCCTGAAACCCTGCAGTTTCTAGTGCTTCCATTCATTTGCATACAAATAGATGCCAGTGAAATCAAGAGGAGGTAAAATATTGAATCACAAAAACTAGGAGGAAGTGAATTACAATGAGCAATTCTGTGTTGATTGGTGTATGAAAAATGGAATAGTATTTAATGTGACTCTTCTCAGTTATGCAAACAAGATGCGGCATTTATGTGCTCAAGATTTTAAGGCATCATTAAATGAGATGGCAAAACAATGGTGTGCAGATGGTATAAAGACATACATTTGAAAGTGACAGGCCTGGGCCTAGGGCATCCTGAGTTGGTTCGCGGACAGAGCCTCAATCTCTCTCTAATTGTGAGGCTTTGTGTGTCAATGACATGCCAGTTTATTTGATAGGCCTGCTTGCTGCTGTTACGCATTTCGGAAGATACCATAAATAAGAGATATCTAAATATTTCTGTGCAATAATTGATTGATTTAATTGAATTAAAGAACCAGCCTTAAAATGCCTGATAGGAGCCACCTTACTTAATAAGCGAGAGTATTTACAACCATGAAATATCCATTAAATAAGTTTTTTCAAGTTAATGAAAGTCATTTTATTTGTGCAGTGCACCCAAAACAACCTGCTAACCAAAAGATAAGGAAACATATTTTAAAAGGAGTAATGTTTGATCAACTTCTTTGTTAAAAGTTGATGAGCAATATTCACATATTTGAGTATTAAGTATATTAGGTATAATACACTGTCATAACACTGTAAAATAAATACCTTTGACATTTTTGGACATCATTTTAGATATCACTTCATCTTCATGATGGACACTTGACATTTTATAGACCAAACAATTCTTTTTTAGAAGCTTGATAATCAATAGATTTTTCCATAATGAAAAAAATATTTTGTTGATTCCCTACAAGATAGATTATGTTGTTAAGGTGTTGTCTAAGCTCTAGTCAAAACACCACAGTTTACAGTATGTAGTCCTAAATTTATGCTGACGAATGCCAATACACAGAAGTGGAGCAATATTATATATCTCTCAAAACTCAAAGACAGCATTTCCGCTTTGCTTATTTATAACATGGCTCACTGCGTAACACATAAGGACTCAATAAGGTGACGTTTGGTGATCACTCTCTCCATAAGCATTGCCTGAAAGCAAAACAAAGCGATCAGGTGATCAGATTCTGGTGATCATATGTAGAAGATCTTAGGGACTAATCAGATATAAACACTAGGGGTGGAACGGTACGCTGAAGTCACGGTTTGGTTCATACCTCGGTTCAGACATCACGGTTCGGTTCGGTACAATGGAGGGAAAAGCATAACAAAAATGCAGAAGGCAATTTTTTTTATTGTGCATGTCTCAGGCTGTACCACCTAGTGTCATCCAGTCTCTCCCCTGAGCTAGCTGCAACAGCCTGAAGTGTATAAAGTAAGATGTAAACAGTAGGCTAAACAATAAGTAGGCTACCCCACATAATCTCCAGACTCCATCTGGAACTTGTAAACAAAATAAGACAATCAGCTAGTAGTGTGATATGGGAGACAAGTGCTGCTCTCATGTGAATGCACAGAGCAGGGGTGTTAAAAGAGCAGCTTCGGTTACACAGAGCAGTTGGCGAATTGTGGCGTTAGCTTCACACGCTAACAGTGGAGCTAGCAGCAAACAGCGAAGCTAACGGCGGAGCTAACAGCTAACGGCGGAGCTAAAAGCGGAGCTAACAGCGGAGCAAACAGCGAAGCAAATGGGCCTGGAAGCCATTTGTGGTCGAAGCAAGAAGGGATACAGCTAACAGTACACCCGTGTTTGGTTGTATATGGAAGGGACTAGTTTGCTTCATGTGGACTCACTCATTGACATATATATAAGGACTCACTGGACCGACTGGACATGTAGGCGGAGCGTGGGAGCTTCAGAGCTAAGGCGGGGCTACAGATTAGGTGTCCCTAAGAAACGCGTATGTAACAGTAGTTCCACATTACATTAATTCATTTGCACGCAAGTTTTATTTATTTTTATGCCGTGTATTCTCCGTGTAAATTCATTTATTGAACCGAGACGCCCGTACCGTTTTGGTTCAATACGAATACATGTACCGTTCCACCCCTAATAAACACTGAACTATAGACTTGCTTATTATTAAGGTGAGCATGCCACTAACCTAGTCAGAAACATATATCCACCTGCATTGTCTTGCATGGCTTACTCTAAAACTTTTCCCAGTGCTGTAATTTTTCAGTAAAAGTTGAAAGTCAGAAAAAAAATCTGTGGTCCTCTTTTTCGTCGCAACACGACTCCCCCTGCCCACAGCTCTCTTTCATTTTGCTCATCCCCTCCCCACACACAAAATTTGTCTGTTGTCGATGTGTCGTGACTGTCTGCCAAGTGCAGTAATTACAGTACGGCAGTAGGAGCTGAGCAATAGGGAGAGAAGCAGCATATCAAACATGACTGCACCGGGCAACGGGTGAAAAACTCATTCTCAGAACTACAAGCTGCTGCATGCCACAGAGGACCAGACTTATAACTATTACGGTCTTCATTTCCGCTTATATATTTACTTAGAGTTTATAAATCTTACATGGCCATTAAAATAATTTTTTTTTAATGTATCGTATATTGTTTAAAATGAGTCAGAGGTTTGGTCTCTGACCAGGCCACTTAAACACATTTCCCAGCATACATGTATTAAATGTAGTTTATTGATAAATTAGATGACCACCGTGAGACACCTAGTGATTCCAGACTCCTACATGCCCACTTTGTCTAAAAATGCTGAGATTTTACACACACACACACACACACACACACACACACACACACACACACACACAGTTGTTGATGTATTGCCTATTACACTGCAATGACAGTACTGGCAATGGGCCCAGAGCAGTGGATAGTTTATGATGTTGGGAATAATAGGCGCAGTTAAAAATAACTTTATTATCAAATGCACCTCAGAGACAATGGTGACGTAGGCAAAGAGGGCATACTCTGACAAGAGATGAAGGGGAGCACACGCTACTCAGACAGCGTGGGCTGGTGTGGGAGTCGCTAAAATTACAGTGGAAACAGAGCCGACAATAAAGATGTAATCTAGAATACTGAGAGGACAGGTACTTGCCTATCGTGCTGTGAGTGGCTCTGGCCCATCCTACATCCAGGACATGGTCAAACCACACACCCTAGCTGTCCACTATGCTCTGTTAAGGCCCTGACACACCAAGGCGACCATCGTCCGTCTGTCCAACTTGGGCCGACGGTGAGCGACCGCCGCCCTAGTATGTGCAGTGTGTCCCGCCACGCGTCAGCCTTCGTCGGCTTTTTTTGGCCGATTCAACAACGTGTTAAATCGGCTTGAAAACGGTAGTGAGGAAAGCAAACAAACAACTGTGAGAGCGTGCACAGAAGGCTCTTCTCATTTTTTATCTCATTTGATCAATCCAACACACGCTTTAAAACTGGCCAAAAATGACGTTTGAATGTTCCTTCTAAAAAACACATAGTTTCGAACGATTGGAATAACTATTTATGCACATTATGTCCGTAAGATGGTATACATACCACGAGATATACATAGCTACTTACTAGAGATGCACCGATTGACCGGCTGGTGACCGGAATTGGCCGTTTTTCACGTCATCGGCCATGACCGCCGACCTGCCAGTCAGTCTGACATATGCCGATTTTATGCCGGTCAAATTCAGCGCAACATCAGCACCACACGTGCACATGCAGGGTTTCCGCTATATGCATGTAGCAGCGGCGCACTGCCACTCAATCAACTGTTTATGAAATGTCATAAAGTCGTAATTATACACAGCTCTGCACATCCGTCTGCTCTACTGATCTCAGGCGAACAGTCAGCCGCTCTCTCTCCCCTCTGAGGCTGAACAACTGGAACATGAAAACCGCATTCACATGGGTCCCGTGAAATATGACAGCTACAGTTAATCGGAAAATAGTGTTGGGCACACTGACTTTGATGAATTTACTGTTTATCAGACCCCAGATGAGACAAGAAGCTAACATTAGCGAACGCTGTGGTCCCTCTGCCTCTGATGCCCCGCTGGCTGCTGTAGGAGACGCTGTATTAAAAAAAAAAAAAGAGACGCTGTATTCCTCCGACACGCTGTATTAACGTTACTGTTTAAAACACTTTCCAGGTTAGTGGGGGTGCATACCGCTCAAAACCAACATTAAAAACGTAGTAATCTTCCCTCAGCGTTTAGTTTTGTTGCTTAACTGTGTGTAAAATGAGCGGTGACGTTAAATCATCTGTTTCAGGTAACGGCACACTAGGGTACCGTCTATTTGCTGGATTGTTCCGAGGTAACCGTCAGTAGCTAATGTTAGCAGATAAGCCCGTTGACAGCAACGGCAAACTTGCTAAAAAAGGAACTACACGCCGTTTTCAGGTAACGTTACTGTTGACGTTTAAACAGGCCTGTGTTTTGAGAAATATCTTTATACTGCAAGGCTATAGTTATTTTATTTTTAATTGTTATTTATATATTAACATCACCTGTTTTCCCTTTTTTCATACATACAGAAGTTTAGTTTGCTAAATATATCACATTTTTTGTTAAATAATCGTTTACCCCCAGCTCTAGTAAAATGTAACAACTTAATGTTTCATTTACACACTCTTGTCAGATCGTAGGAAAGCACATTGCAATCGCCAGATGAGTGACAATTTTGTTAGGCTAATTTTCTGTAACCAGGGTAGGATGAAGGGCATGATGGGTGGGTGGAATTAGCAAGCTAACATTAGTTAGCTAAATGGCCAGCAGCAGGCTGTCCGGGTTTGGTCCCTCCGCTCCAACCGTTGGAAGAATGATTTGCCGAGAGAGCGGATGACAGCCCGGGAGATGGTCTGGTTAGCCTGGTTAGCCCCCAGTGTCCGCTGTTTTCCCAGCAGGGGGGTGAAGCAGAGGGGCCGTAGGCTTAGCACGGTTCTGCCACTGCTGATCTGAGCAAACGCTGTTTGTTGTGGGTATCATAGCAATGCTTCTATCCGGTTTCCCTACCGCCGCCTGCAAGTATGGAGAGTTATTTCCTTGCACGCATGCGCAGAACGTACATGGTACTTAGCCGTTAGCTGTAGTCTCTGCGGTGTGTTCCAGTACAAATTTTTTGCCAAGACAAAGGCGGCGAGGGCCGACGTGAGGTGATGCCACAGTCAGCCTTCGTCGCCACTAGTTCCTGGCCGTCGGCTTGGTGTGTCAGGGCCTTTGCTGCCAATCAGCTTGTTACTCCCTCACTACAAAGGGGACCTGGCTACTGTTCTACAAAGTCACAAATGTTAGGTCCTTTATAGTCTTGCTTTGCTAGACCCTCCTCCAAAGCACGCTGAAGGAGGGTCTGGCTACTCCACATAGCATTCGGGGATGGGAGGAAAACGTGCTCTGGTTTAATGGCATTTCTTTAAACCAATCAGAATCGTCATGGGTGGTGCTAAGCTCCGCACAGAGTAGGGCTGAACAATTAATTGCATTTGCAATAATATCGCGATATGTTAAAACGTGATTTCCTAATCACAAAGGCTGTGATTTGGTCACGTGACTCGCAAGAGCAAAGCAGTCTGCACTCCGCAGAGAAAGCATCATCTTGGCACGCTAACGCTACGCCGTACCTTGACCTGTTGTACAATGGCCTCAGACTCGACAGAAACTTTAGTCCCAAATAGGAACAGTATATATATATATATATATATATATATATATATATATATAATATATTTGTACTTATTTAACTGTCTAGTAAAGTTCAAAGACAATGTTTAAAAAGTGCAATCCACATGTTTAGTAGTGTGGTAAAGCCACATATTTGTTTTTATATTTCTGTAATTTGCACTTTAGTTTGTGTGATGTGTTTCTGACTTTCATATGAATGTTTACACCAGGCTTGGTCAGTGCTCAATATACTACTGTGATTGAAGTAGTTAAATAAAAGATGTCATTCATATAAATTCATGCATCACCTAATTTCATCATCACATACAGGCCTGGCCTCCAGGAAAGAACAGTTTGTTTAATCTATCTAATCTTGTGTTGTTCATACTATACAATGATTTATTGCTTATCTTTGTTGAATAATACAGAAGACAAAGAGCTCAAAAAATAATCGCAAATTAAATCGCAATCGCAATATTGGTGAAAAAAATCGCAATTAGATTATTTTCTAATAATAGCTGTCTCATTTTACCCTGCAGAGATCTGAGGAGCAGTCAAAAATAGTCCTCAATAATCACCTGAATTTAAAATTCCAACACAAAGAAAGCAGAAGAAAACTGAAAATACATGCATCCGGCGGAATTTCCTGCGGCACCGGAGCAATCTCGGAAGTGTAACGTCAAGGATTAAGACTAGGTCTTTTATAACACAGACAACCTCTCCTCCTCTGAGTCGGGTCTCCCTCACGCTGGACTCAGTTTCACTGAGCCTACTAACATGCTAGCTCTAGCATGCTAACGGTTGCGGTTAGCCAGCTCATTTCGGCTAGTGACTTAGAAAGCCGTGCAGATTTTGCCCAGCTCACCTGGAGACTGAAGGCAGGATACATTCAGAAACCAGTATCTCACTCAAAACAGCATGGATGGGTTTTTTTTTCAAAGTTTGTATGCGTGTAGAAGCACCAGAGACACAAAATAACGACCTCGAATGTTGTGGGTGGGGCTAAGTTCGGCTGGCATCCAGGCTACCCTGAAACTAAAAAACACACACAAACACACACACACAACTCTGCAGAGGGAAGGCTAATCAATAGCATCTAGAGAAAAGTTGGAGATGAAGTGTTCATTTCACTATAGCTACGATAATGACCTAGTACCTCCACTTCTAGATCCACAGGGATCTGTGTGCTTTTGTGAATGTGTTTTATATACACGTTTGCGTGTGTGCGCCTGTGAACTTGTGGTCCTTCAGCCTAATAGCCAGCAGAAAACAAATGATTACCCTCTTTCTCAGGGCAGTGAATTAAGAGCTGTTGCGTTCAATGCCTTTTTCTCGTTTTTACGTGTAAATGTCATGTTATTTTCTCGGGGAAAGGACGCCGGGAGGCGGCCGAAAAGGACGCTCCATAAGCCGGGAGGCGGCCCGCAAGGCGGCCCGCTGGGGACGCGCCACAATAACGGGATGGCGGAGGTTGGGTTTAGGAAAAACCTTACGGGAAAAGGGCGCTTTACACGCCGGGAGACGGCCGCTGGGGACGCGCCACAATAACGGGGTGGCGGAGGTTGGGTTTAGGAAAAACCTTACGGGGAAAGGGCGCCTTACACGCCGGGAGACGCGCCACAGTAACACGTGGGACAAAACGCCACACGCAGGGACGCCATCCCCGGGAAACAAAGTGCCACTATCCCCGGGAAACAAAGCGCCACACGCGGGACGCGATCCCCGCTCGCACGGGTGAAAGTCCTGTGTTGTTTGAACCATCCACCACCCCGACAAGCCTCCCTACGCGGATTTTCGGCTTTTTATATTACTCCCTACCATTTTCGTGCTGTGACCACGAAATATGCTTCCCATTGAAATACATTACTTCACATTTTTGTGCTGTCCACCACGTAAAAACCGACAAAAACGTCTCCGTGAACACGTATCAATAGATTAAAATAACGTCACATTTACACAAACTGCCATTAGACCGGGCTGTTCAACATCACTATCCAGTCCCATGACGACAAAAGTATAGCTGTTTTTTGATGCCACACCAGTACCTGATTATCAGATTTGAGTGTGTTTATGCACAATTGACCAAGAAAACTGCACCGCTTCTTACTAGAATAATGTTAAAACAAAAAGTATATATAATGAATCAACTATTGATTTCTGTGTTCATTTAAAAGTGGATGCAGTAAAAATACTCTTGCTTGAGACTAAAATATAAAACATACACAAATAAATGTGTGACGGTGATTACAATCATTTCAAATGTACACAGAAAAAAAAGTCATACAATTTGTATTCCAATTTTGAACCGTTGTTTGTATTCTAAATTACCTGGCAAGTTGTTCACTAAAATGTCACTCACTAAGCCTGTATGGAGTAATGGGATAGCGCCAGCATTTCCATTTTTGATCCAAAGCGTTGTCATTTTTTGGAAAGTGGCCAGCATCATTACCCAATGCCCCTCTTTCAACCTCCTACACTGCCTCCCATCCACTTTCACACACCATTTAGTCTACTTTCCATCACCTTATATTCTTTGAAAATGAATATGCAAGCCAGAGGGGTTGTTATAGAAACCTAGCCTTACAAAAAGGTTAAGAGCACAAGAGGTTGATCTAGATGAATAGAGAGTAACGAGTGGCCTTGCCAGTCTTGGGATTAACCTTATACATAATATTGTATGCAGGTTTGATTTCCATCTCTGTATAATTAACAGACCTCCTGTTACATGGGGTTATCTTCCTTGGGCTCTTAGAGAGGAATATGCAGACAAGTAGAAACAGAAAGGATCATGGACAGACACAGACACACACACACACACACACACACACACACACACACACACACACACACACACACACATTCAAGTAACATGCAGTGTATTCTGAGTTTAAAGTATTTTCTAGATAGACCCATAATGATAATTTAATTTTTTGTCTAGTAATGTCTGATTTACCATGAGCCTTAAGTTAAGTAAATCAAGTAGGTTTAGCTAGTTTATACCTAAACCTGTCACCACTGATACAATATAGTGCTGATTAATACAAGAGTTGGGCCTAAAGATAAAAAAAAAAACATTAAAAGAAAAAAATAATACCATCACAAAAACATACCAAATTTACAGAGTACTGAAGTAAATCAGAGTTCAAAAGAAGCCAAAATGCTTTATAGTGTAGCTGTTAGAGAAACATGTACGCCTCAAGCTTGCTAAAGGCCTTTGAAGATGCCTTTCTGCATCTTTCTGGTAGAAAGGCATTTTCAAAGGCAGCAATAGCAGATAGCTACAATAGCTTTCCCTTTGGCAATGGGAGGCAAAAAAACACAGGCATATATCACATGTACACATACACTTACATTCTACACTCAAATACACATGTACATGTAAACCCACCATGGGAGCAAGTAATTAGTAGAAATAATTCAGTGAAGCATCTCCTCTCATCTCTCCCTCGGAGGTGTCAATACCCTGGGCTAGGGCTGGGCGATATGGAGTAAATCAAATATCACGATATTTTTGACCAAATACCTCGATATCGATAACGCAATGATATTGTATTGTTGACTAATTGGTGCTTTCACAAAATATTTACACAATGAGATTTTTGATAAATAATCATCCATAATGTGGATATAACGACTAAGTGGGTAAAGGCAAATAATAGAACAATTACAATAGTCTGGTAAGTTCAGAAAATGACATCACTTTACTGTAATGCAGCCTTTAAAACCAGGAAAAGACACGTATGCCATATTACGATATTACGATATCCAAAATCTAAGACGATATCTAGTCTCATATCACGATATCGATATAATATCGATATATTGCCCAGCTTTACCCTGGGCCAATGGTATTTACATGTCGCTCTCTTAAACTTGAGGGGACATTTGCTGTGTGGAAATATTTTTTGTGTGAGGCATACAACCCATGAATTAAACAACTTATTGGTATAAGTATATGGTCAATCCATTTACAATTACTCACAAAGGAGTCTAGAATCAAGCTCTGAGACTCTTTTCACTCCAAGTTATCAGTCCCACAATTGCTCAGCTGAATGCAGCAGGAGCAGGAAATGTTCTACCTGTCAAGACCCGTTTCTTTGCAAGACTTGCTTGAAATCAACATATGACTTTATCTTCTACAATGCTAACTCACATTAACATTCAGGGAACAGTCCCAGATTGAAGTGGCAGATTTTGTATAAAAATGTTCTTTAGTGGAATCACTTCTAAGCCCACAAAGGCTTAGAGGGAGAAATAGACAGAGAGAAAGAGGAAGAGAAAGAGCGAGAGGAGGATCAGTGATGACAAACAGGAAAAAGAAAGCAAAAATCAATCAAGTAGCATTTCCTCAAAACTAGCCATGTTTGCCCACTATAATGTGATTAAGATGTGGTTTTAAAAGAAATACATAACTTAAAGGGATACTTCACCAATTAGCATTAAGCTTTGTATCAGTAGAAACCCGGTAGTATTTTCAAATGACCGTGCTTCCCTCCCTCATGTCTCCGAGACTAGATTTCTCTGTATTGTTGGTCTGGAAAAAAGCCTCTGATGAAATCGTCATTTAGCGTCATCAGAGGCATTTTTGCCCAGAGGCTATGGACTACAGCCAGCTGCTTCCGCATGTTTTTAACCCGCCCGTAGGGGGTGGGACTGTCACTACCGATGCGAGTCGACTGTCAGCCATCTTGAAGCTAAACTAAACAGGCTCTCTCTTTTCAGCAGCAAACTTGTACAACTATTATGTGCATTCAAACTACCACACTACCGCACATGTGTACTGGGATACATTGGTACAGATCGGAGAATATGCAGGAAACTTTATTACAGACGGAATACTCGAATACACTACGCGAGCTTCGCCTGCTACGGAGACCAGCACCTCAGCCTGCGGTGTCGCTCGATGCCGCTAGCCGGGTAAGAGGACATCGAAAGCGGTGTGCGTGAAAGTGGAAACGCGGACCGAGGGCAGGAGTTCGAGCTAGGTGGAAAGCTAACGCTAGCCGGCCACCTGTCCCATCCATCCAACAAACTGGACTACATCCAACTTCAAAGAAACTCCCAACGTGAGTTCAGAGACTGCTGTGTTTTTGTTTTTGTGGAAACATGGCTGAACAACAGTTTACCGGACTCCGCTATCCAGCTTCCAGGCCTGCTAGCCTTCAGAGCAGATGCTGCTCTGTCGGGTAAGACTCGTGGAGGTGTGCTGTGTTAACACGGACACGGACTGGTGCAGAAATGGGGTGCTTTTATCCAACTACTGCTAACCACTGGTGGAGTTTGTGACTGTTAGATGCCGACCATTCTACATTCCACACAAATTCACGGCTGTGTTTAGCGCTAATGCTACCAACTTTACGGAGCCTATAATGTGTGTGCACTAAATGTAGCCTGTTTCATATGTAGTTTTTATATAATGTCGTTTTTATATATTTTAAATGTGTAACACCACTTGAGCCGCGGTGAAACGTTGTTTCGTGTATATGGTTGAAATGACAATAAAACAAAATACAAAAATACATTTTCTGGCTTTTCTCGGTCTAGAAGGCACCAACTTCTAAAGAAAATTCACATTTCTACTACATAAATGACCCAATACCCAATATATACATATTCATCTTTCCAGCGGTGAAATATCCCTTTAATGATAATACGCTTCCCTTGGGCAAATAACATTAATGAATTTAGGGTTGGCCACACAGTATAAACAGAGAATGGACAGATATTACTTCATGGCCTCTGTGTTATTCAGTAACAGCCATTCCAGTAATTGCATTACATAATCATTCATTTCAGATTGTTTAGGTATAATAGTTTCAGAGCTATTTTTTTCAGTGCTATGCAGGGCTGTGATGAAAACTAATGCATCTAGTAAATCGTATGCTGGTGTAATCCTCACAGCCCCTTTGGGAAAACACAGACCCCAACTGACACTCATATACACAGACTAAATGTTGAGGCAGTTGTTAATCTTGTAAACATCCTTTCACTGATCTCTCATTAATTCAGCCAGAGGATGACAGGGAGAGAGAAAGAGAGAGAGAGAGAGAAGCTGGCATTGGAATTTGAGTCAATTAACCACCAGTCTAAAGGTAGATCTTTCCTCTCTTTTACCAGTATGCTAATGCAAATTATGCTAATCTCTTCTCTCAAAGGCTGCTGTTGGAACAAATTACAAGGCAAGGGCCTAATATCTGCATTTTATAATTGTTATTTAAAATACTGTGTGTGTCCATGTGTTTGTGACCTCTTTGTGTAAGCAAGTAAACAGATACACAGATATACGTGAATGAGAAGACATGTAGGACCTCAAACCAGCCTTTGATAAAAAGGAAAATCATTAAAGGGATAGCTCACAATTTTTGACATAACTCACTGACTGGCAGTAATATCCTTGCAAAGACAATAACTGAGGCAGTCATGTTGGACGACTAGCTTGGTCACAATAACTACACACAAAAAACAGACAAAGCCAGAAATCTTGGTGTAGTCATGGACTCAGACCTGAATTTCAACAGCCACATTAAGACAATTACAAAGTCAGCCTATTATCACCTTAAGAATATATCAAGGATTAAAAGACTTATGTCTCAGCAGGATTTGGAAAAAGTTGTCCATGCTTTTATCTTCAGTAGACTTGACGTAATGGTGTCTTTACAGGTCTCCCTAAAAAATCAATCAGACAGCTGCAGCTGATTCAGAACGTTGTTGCTCGAGTCCTCACTAAGACCAAGAAAGTGGATCACATCACTCCAGTTCTGAAGTCTTTACACTGGCTTCCAGTACCTCAAATAATTGATTTCAAAATACTTTTGCTGGTTTATGAATCATTAAACAGTTTAGGGCTAAAATACATTTCTGATCTGCTACTACACTATGAACCATCCAGACCTCTCAGGTCATCTGGGACAGGTCTGCTTGCTGTCCCCAGAGTCCGAACTAAACAGGGGGAAGCAGCGTTCAGTTTTTATGCTCCACATATCTGGCACAAACTCCCAGAAAACTGCAGGTCCGCCGCAACTCTCAGTTCTTTCAAATTAAGGCTGAAGACCTATCTTTTTGATGTTGCCTTTCTTTAAATAATTGTTAATTTATAAGTCCTCTGGGAGGCCAGGTTTGGAACCTGCGTTGCAACAGAAAATGAGTTAAAGTATAAGTCCTCTGGGAGGCCAGAGTTGGACTCAGTTAACTTATTAAGTCCTTTGTAAGGCCCAGTGTGGAACTGGTTAAGTCCTCTGGGAGGCCAGGTTTGGAACCTGAGTTGCAACAGAAAACATCCTTTGGGAGGCTCCCGAGTTGGACTCGGTTAACTTGTTGTTATACTGCACTGTAATTTTTTTTTTTTTAATCGTTTTTAACGCCTCTTTAATGTTTTATGTAAAGCACTTTGAATTGCCCTGTTGCTGAAATGTGCTATACAAATAAAACTGCCTTGCCTTGCCTTGCCTTGCCTAGTGGGTGCAGAGGCATAATGAAACAACCCAGTAGCTGTGAATTGTACAAAACTGAAAGTTTAAATAATATTTGCCAGTGACAAAAACTGGCACATTTTTGCATTATATTGCTTCTTGTATTTAAATCCAGTGTAAAGGCATCGGGGCTTGGTGGTGGACTCATGGGGTTGCATCTGAGAACACTCAAATCAGAGCAGACACTGAGACAGATGGTGATTTTACACCAGCATGGGAAAAGAAATGGCTCTTTAACATCAAACCTCAGCACATTACTTTGAAACCAGCTGGCCAGACACAAAAAGGAATCGTGAGTCTGGGGAAGCAGCCAGACTCTTAAGCAGAGGCCTAGGAGAAATGGCAAACCAGGTAAGAGGGAAAACAGCCCTTCCATACTAGTTTCTAAGATGTCTGCATAATTATGATTTAATTTGCATGTTTTGGAATATAGTGACTAAGACAAAGATAAAAGGCAAGCAGACAGAAGAAGAGAGAGAGAAGTGTGCAAACAAACATTTAAACCCTAATTTTAAATGGGTATTAATCAATGTATCTAATTCTTAACTTAAAACTAAGCCTGTAAAACAAAGAAAGGACATAACTGTCAGTCCATTTAGATACTACTATTAGCCTTCTTGTCTCTGTCGATCTCTACCCCGTGTCTGCATAGGCCTTTTACATTACATTACATCTCATCTGCCCTTCTACTTGCTATCTCCTCACTCTCTGCATCGAGCAACTGAAGTAACTTTGCATAATTATTAAACGCAAATGTCAGCCCGTAGTTGGAAGCTGAATAACACAAGTGCTGATGGTGAGTCTGATAAAGATAGCAATGTCCTGGTTGATGCCTTGGGGCATTGGCTGTCACAGTAAATGCTGATGTGTTTCAACACATGCTTTCTCTGTTTAAGATGCAGAATTCCAAATAAAGTATTTTATTATGATGATGAATATTAATCAAAACCAATTTTGCTGAAACATCTTATCTTATTGTTGTTGTAGTGCATTTTCCACTGGGCGTGTCTGTGCTGCGTTCCGGCTGCGTTCCGGTTTTGTTTAGTCCTCCACCACGCGCCATACCAAACCGGGAGTGTCTCAGAAGCGGAGCGTCTTGCTGCCCGACTCGTAGATTTTATTGTCTCTACAAGTACTTTACAGAACATTCACGTGTTTATTAAACTTGTATCTACCTTCCACTCCCAGCACTCCTACAGTTAAACTCCATGTCTTCTCTTTTCTGGCGTTGTCCTGATAAAAAGGTTCTGTGATGTCGTATTATCTTTTTCCACCTCTAAGATGAATCTCTCTGCATCCGTGGTGTTGTAGAGGAGACGTATACGATATTGGGGTGTTGTCTTTTGGTAAACTGACTGGATTCTCTCACTGTTTCACTTCCTGCCTTGCTGTCTGAGCGCAAGTGGCTCACGTGAAAATAGACGTATCACGCACGCTTCTGGGACGCGCCGTGGCGCTGCTGGTGGAATATCAAGCATTGCCTTGAATGGCCCAGATTGCTCGCGGGGGTTGCGGCGCCTCCGGAATGCAGCGCAGACGCAACTGGTGGAAAATTCCGGTTAAGTTGGAAAAGTTTAAAGAAATTCTGATTTCATACTTTTTTTGAACGTATGAATTAACTTCAACAATTGTGAGTACTGGAGGTGTGGGGTAATGTTTCTGTAATTGTTTGGGGTAGGCTTGTATATATGGAACTGTTCCTTCTTGTTTTTCCTTTTCTTTTCTGTGGATAGCAGTGTTATGTACTCCTTTGGGGATATTGAATTTTAACAGCCCTATTTTGAGATGTATAAGTCTGTTCCAAACCTGTATGAAATTGTTCTCTTGATTGCATCATGAGTGGGGCTATTAGGCTTTCTAGACATAATCAAACTAATTGAAGTCACATGGTGGGTCAGCTGATTGTAAGGCCTACATATATCCCTTCATCAAATGTGTCCACCATTTGCCTGAAGAAGATCCAGCAGGGTTGAAACGTTGCCTTTGTATTAAATATGGGAGCTTAAAGCAGTGTTGCAGATATTATATTTTTTTTGACTTTAGAAATATAGCCAACATAATTGAAATGGAGAAAATAATTAACTGCCCAATATTAATTACAGTAATTCTTAAAAGCCATTCTGTTACCACTAATGTACCATGACACAACTGTGTTAGATTGACAACATTTTTCAAATACTCAATTAAGAGTTGTGTGAAAGTCAGTTATTGTGTGTACATTCTAATTTCCTATGACTATTAAGGTAAGTGGGGTTGCTTCAGGTAAAGCATTTAATCAACAAGCATATATTCCACTTTACATCTGATCTCCATAAAGCCAACACTGAATACTCGTCATGGCTGTCAACTACTAATAAAAGGTCACAGATATGTCTAGGTAGGAAACTTGACTAAAAAGGATTGTGTTGGTCAAGATACAAACTTCCCTTTGAAATACAAATGAATCAGCTAAGACACCTCAATGTTTCATGCTGATTTAAATGAACACTTCTTGGCAAGCAGTATGATCAAAATCACCCCTAAAGACATTCAATAGCAAGATGTCACCATTGCTATATTATTGCCGTCATGGATGTCTATCAAATGAATGTCTGTTGATATGAACTTTCAAGTTCAAAGTGACAACAGACAGAGCAAACAGACTTATTGAGAAATGCACAACACTTGCTTCTCATTGCCTCACTAATGCAACAGTGCCTGTCAATACATTTC
The DNA here is from genome assembly GCF_008315115.2 of Sander lucioperca. NCBI lineage: Eukaryota > Metazoa > Chordata > Actinopteri > Perciformes > Percidae > Sander > Sander lucioperca. The sequence continues at coordinate 15,297,210 of NC_050179.1, forward strand.
TACAGAGAATACTACTGGTGTGTGTGGCAATCATGTTTTACTGAAGGTGTTGGAACATGAGGATAGTGTGGGACAAATAAAATGTGTCCATGTGTGGTGAGGTGAGTTTGAGGAAAGACTGCACAGTGGTCACGACAAAGATCACGTGATGTGTCCATGGTCTTGTTTTTAAATCAGTCACTAGTTAATTTTCTTTGTGGAGTATTTTCTATACTATAGGTTTAGACATCACTGGGACGATGCCAATGCTTCCAGAGTATTCTAGGGAAGACAATGTTGCTCTAGTTTTTCAGTTCAGTACTTTATCTAGTATCTAGTACTGTAGCCGCCGCCGGCTGTCGACCGGATGGACAGCCTGAAAGGAATCAAAACATTAAAGCAGCAGTGTTGTTCTTAAGCATTCTGACATTATCTTCACAGGACCTCTCAATTACTGAATAAAATCTGGCTCAGAAATTATGAAATAATAAACAAATAAAATCGACACATTATAAATACTACATTAAGAATCCTGTCAAATGTTACAAACATATCTATGGTGTCTCTATTGAAAGATACACCACCGTATAGATAAATGCAACAATTTACGTGTGAGCAAAAGCAAAAGAGATTGTTAGAAAATGCTCTGATTTTTATTTAAGATCCTTTGTTTACCTATTCCTACCCAGAGTACATTTCTTGTCAAATGTAAAAAAGATAAGATCGTAACATCTCTTATCCTCCATCTCAAAATGTCTCCCTATCTACAGTAGCCTACCAACCAAAAAACAGATAAGCAACATGAAACATTGGGTAAAAAAGAAAATTAAGTTATCATACATATTTAACAGGGACATGATAACGTCTTAAATGTGAATCACTGCCATTTTGGAGCCAGCCATTTGAACAGTTTAACAACAGTTCATCATCATTAATCTTTAGACCCTTCTTTCTGTGCCATTTTCCATTGCAGGTGGGGAGATCTGACATTCATGCAAAATTTAAATAACATAACCACACGTAGATACAGCGATGGAAATGTACTTTTTTTGTTCACCTGCCACTGTGGCTGGTGGATTCTAAATCTACCACTTTTTTACCAGCCACTTTCTTGTTTTAACCGGCAAGTGTGTAACTGCATGTGAAAAATAATACAACAATATCTACAATACTCAAGCATGTTTATTTCATATGGTAAAGTCTTAAGGAAAATACTAACATTCTCTTTCTCTCTCATGCACACACATACAGTGTTTCTGCTAGGATCTATAGTGTTTCTCTCACAGTCTTTGGATCAGAATAAAATCTGTTTTACTACTGTGAGTCCATTCAGCTTTGCAGATATCACACATAGCTAATGAACAAATCCAGATACATTTTGCAATGTGCATCTCAGATCACATGTTCACTGACTATGACCACTACTACTGTCATTTAGGGCTGGGCGATAAAACAATCTCGATATGGGATCGCAATAAAATTCCGGTCGATAACGATGATTAACTTGGACATATTTTACTCGATTTGGATAGATCTAACAGCCTATCACACAGCAGAAATAAACGCCATTCCATTTCAGAAGGTGGCGGTATTGCGCACCAAAAGTTGTTTGCCAACCACCAAAAAACATCAATAGAAGAAGAAGTTTTTGGCTTGCCCATCAAAGTACACGCCCATTTCCTACGCAGAGCATTGTTTGAGCTACCGGCGGTGAAGAAATGAGTGGAACCGAGGGGAATGGACACGAAAGCGACGGTAAAGTGCAAGTTTGCAAAGTTAAATGTTTACATTTAGATGTTATTCAATATATTCCTTTATCACACAATATATTCTAAACCAAGCCATGTTTGCACAGTTCAATGTAAACTATATTCTAAAGTTTAACTAATGAACCCTCTGGTTTCTTCAGGCTTCAGTCATTATCAGGATACTCTTCAACCTGGCAGCATTATCAAATTATATATCGTGATAAATATCGATATTGATCAATATGGAAAAAAATGATTGTGATCATATTTTTTGACATATCGCCCAGCCCTACTGTCATTACTGAACATTGTACCAAAAAATGAACAGTAATGTTGCCTTCAGCGGGCTTATTTGCTAGCTAACCCCCGCTAAGGAATAATCCAGCACATAGACGGTACCTTAGAACAACGTTACGTGAAACAGGTGATTTAATGTCATCGCTCTTTTTACACACAGTTTAGCAACAAAATGCTGAGCAAAACATTAGTACGTTATTTTCATGTTGGTTTGGAGCAGTACGCATCCCCACTAACCTGGGAAAAGTTTCAAACAGTAACGTTAATACAGCGTGTCAGGGGAATACAACGTCTCCTGCAGCGGGGAGTCAGAGGCAGAGGGACTGCAGCGTTCGCTAACGTTAGCTTCTTGTCTCATCTGGAGTCTGATAAAAAGTAAATTCATCAAAGTCAGTGCCCATAAAGCTATTTTCCAAGCTACTGTAGCTGTCATATTTCACCGGACCAGCGTGAGCAGACAGCTCTAATGAGTTGTGTAATTACTTCATAACAATTAAGTAATGGCGGACCGTTGCTAATAAATAGCGGAAAAACTGGTATGCTGCTTTTATTTACCCGCAAACGTAGCTGGTAGGTAGAGCAAATTCACCTGCCACTGCACAAAATCACCCACATTTGGCGGGTGCTAATTTCCATCCCTGCAGAGATACCACAAGGAAATTATGCTAGACTTTTTTTTTTAAACCATGTTATTGCAAAAAAATATAAAATATAGGCCTAATCAGAAATGTCAGAACAGCTGGTTTATAACAATTCTAAACACAGGTGCAGTAATATTGACTTTTTCTTGTCTTTTTTTCAATTTAACTTTATTTTGTTTAACTTCCAACTTGGTGACTTTTCCACAAAATATGGCAACCTTTCAGACCCCTTTAGTCAATCAATTTCAGAATAGAGAATAGAGCCTAGTACCAAATCACATCCACTTATTAGTTTAACTACATTTCTGCACTCACTCTCTACTGTAGCTCACTGCTTCACTTTACCTTACTGTCCTCTTAATAAAGTAGAGAAGTATAAATCCTGCATGTTTTACAAGTGGCAGAGCCATGTTTAATCGACCAACCAGCACTGTCTAAAACATGAATGAGCTGCAAGCAAGTCATTCAATGTAACCAACAGCAAATCTAATACAAAATAATGAAATTGTGATTATGATCCAAAGATTTCTCCATCATTGGCTTAATCACATGGTTTTCATAACACATACATTCTACTCCATAATTTTATTTTTCAGAAAAGCTCTCCTGATTTTAATGTAAATACAAATTACTCAGGGGATTACTCATGATGAATACCCACATATGCCTTATTGTGAGAGCATGTCTTCTCCACATTACACTAAAAAGGCAACACAGCACAGAGTACAATGCACTGATGCCAGCATCTAATCACAACACCAAAGATCAACAAAATCCTTTTTTAGAGACACATACCATGAACCGTGGTCAGTCCTGCTCCCTGAAGGGATAGGCAGAGAACTCAGAGGTCTTCCCAGAGTTAATGAACAGAAGAACCAAACCTGTCAATGTGTACGGTCTACTGTGGAAAGGAAGGATCTGGAGGCAGACACACAACAGTGAGAAGTAACAGGGAGGTAATAGGATCACGGCTGTCCATCTGGCCTCATCCCAACACACGCCAAAGGCTATAAATAATACCTCAATAGCTGATACTGTTGATTGACTAATTCCGTCCCTACTCAGAGACAATTTGGTGTGTTAATGCAACCAAAGGAAAACTAATGGATATGGCTTGTTTTAAGTGATTTTGGAGACATTTCAAACCCATTTAACTTGATGATATGGGAATGAAAACCACAACAACAACTATAATCTTTTATGGAGTACACCTTTTTTTTTTTTTTTTTACAAAAATAAATATGCAATTTACTGCCAAGTGATTCAACACAACAGTGACTGTGTTTTTTTTTAAGGGGGGACCTCTTTCCTAAAATGAGTCAGACTTGATCAATAAAACTTAAAACAACTTATCAGAGGAAGGGCACTCAAATAGGAATGGACTGAGGGGACCTCAAGCAAAGAAGGGAATATCAGCACTGCTTTTTCAAAATCAAAAATACTAGATAAGATAAGCAAGAACTAAACAAAGAGGAAAATGTGACTTATTATTTTGAACTGTTGAGTTGTATGGGTAAGAACTAACATGCTGTAGGTCCAACATTAATATTACTGCAAACAAATCAAAGTATATGACAACTGGGCCATCTCCATCACAACTGAGCAATCTCCATCTGCTGATAACACCTGTAAGGTGCTGTTGAAAGCCCAGGAAGGCTAATAAGTGGAGCATACGTATAAATGGACTTTAATGACCTAACATTTTCCTTCTGATTCTCCACATTGTAATTTTACTATTGTTGTGATTGTTGTCTACTCTGTGTATTTGAAATCTAAGAGGGACCCCTCCTTTGTTGTTCTTACAGAGGTTCCTACCTTTTTTCTCCTGCTAAAGGATTTCTTGTGATGTTTTTTTTATACAAATTGAGGTTCGAAGGATAGTGTGTTGTATGTTGTACAGATTGTTGGTGACTTTTGCCACTAAAAGTAGACGAGTGATTGCTAGACTGTGAATAGCTAGTTAGATACGTGCACTCAATAATTACCACGTTCTTTTTACTATTCATCCGAACAAATAACAAAAAATACAATGTCAAAACACTCGACTTGTACCCGCCCCATGTATGCCTTGCCTCACTGTCATCTCCAACGCCACACACAGATATACACTCCTCTTACGGCAGACACACAGTGATCTGATTCAAATCAAATTAATGCTTAAGCAAGTGACAGTCAGTGATCCCTTGGGTCAATCACATGTTTGACTTCTATGAGAGAGACAAGACAGGATGAGACACAATGAGACAGGGAGAGAGTACTGCTGTGAGAGGCAGTTGATCTTCAATGCTGCCAGAGTCTTTGGTGTCTGTATGTCAAATGCCAGTGCACTCCATAGGAATACGATAACTGCTGCTCACAGAGGGAATCCCAAATGAGATATCAAACACAGAGGAGAGCTCAAAAACAGAGCACAGCACTGAACCATTATAGATGGAAAGACTGCCTACCTACATTGTACTTTAATACTCGTATCTTACTCATCTGAGTTTTGACAACACAAAAGGTGGCACAGGACATAACATGCCATATAGGGTGACATCAGGGTATTTTCTGCTATTGTCCTATGGTGATGGGTCCGTAGCTGAAGTGTGTTGTCTAAACATCTCATTAAAACTCTCTAAACTTGGGATTAAAGATACACTGTTATAGTGATTGATAGTGCCATCAAATTTCCTCCCAGCACACATTTTTTTGTCTTGAAACTCAACAGTGAACTATATCCAATGTATCAATACTTAACATTGACATTACTTTACTGCAAATGGCAACATACCAGGAAACAAGACGTCTACCAAAAAAAAGCATAAACTAAATACATATTAGTCCAGGGCAGAGTTTGTAACACTGTCAACTCTGTATCTAATTTAACAGAATTGTTAGAGAAAATAATCAAAGAGAGATTTGATGAAAACAAACATAGGCTACAAAAAGGCCACTCTGTCATTATGAACTGAAAACTGTTGGATGTACTCACTTATTTGGAAGAGTAGGCTACTACTTTGATGGACTAGAGATTTGAGGAAAGTGTATTCCCAACAGGCTTCATGATGTCTGCAGCTGGTTTGCATACTTGCATCCTGAGCTGAATGCGATGTAAAACATCTGAGGAAATCTCGACCCTACACCATGTAAATAGAATCAGCCGGTCAAAAAACAGTTGCCATTAAATGAAACAAACGTCCTAATATGTCAATTCAAAACTATCACTGATGGAGAAGAAGATTAATGTTGAATGTAACGTTAGGCCTATGCAACAATTCATGCAAATTCAATCAATCTCTGTGAATTAAGTGCGACTCACAATTTTGTCCAATCACCGCAACTTCACCGCAAATTTGACTAATAACCGCAGCTTCCCGCGACTTCCAATCACAGCAGACCCCTGTGTTAGACTTTTGTGTCAGTATCTGACGCTGAGAGCCTCTGACCAAGCGTCAGTATTTGAAGAATGGGTTGACCTAACACACGTTTGTCACCAAATTCATGTATGTGCAAAACAATTGAGAACCACTGCCCTAGCCTACGTTATACTACAATGTGATGCAGCGTTAGGACTGTCTCTTCTCTCAACTTGACATATAGCAGAAAAACCACAGGTGAGCTAATAACAATATGGTCCTGATCTGTTAATCTGCCAGTTGGCCAGTGAGCCAGCATGCACAATACCAGGACCATTGCAATGTTACACCTGAATGGAATGCAGCCATTAATGTTATTAATTACATGTGTTTGACATGACAGAATGTCCGCTGCACAGGTGTAACGTTTAAGTATATATACTATACTATATATAGTTACTGCATTAATCTAAGCCAGCTAACTGTATTATTAGCTGCCCTTTCGTATTGTAACGTTACACAGTGCAATTACAAATACGTTATAAATATGAAGTTAACTTAATAGTGACGTTATGTGACCAATGTTTGTTTTTTTTTCTCTTAATTTACAAAACGCATAACGTTTAATGGTTTAAATAACACCGAGCGCGTGTTTATTGCATTTAAAAGCGTTAACCTTACGTTAGGTCAAATGTTAGTTTCATGTAGCTAGTTATTAACAGTTAGCTGTTTTGCTAGTTAGTTGGTCTGTTTTTGCTAACCTACAGGAGTACGTTAATAACGCAGGTCCTTAATGAGGGCTAATATCAACAAACGTTTTCTGACAAATTACGTTAACAAGGTAACGTTAGCTTGCCTGTGAAAATTGCAAACAGAGACCAGATTTACCTGAAAAATCATGTAGAAGCGGTCAGTGGCGGTGGACTAGCTTAAAAAACACTCCTCAGAGATGAACGAGGTGAGCTAGCTAAAGTTACTTGGTCAACCACAGACTGACGTCAAAGTAAAAGCATTCTAGGTCATTTTTACTTTAATCTATTATCGATGGATGAGACCCTTTTATTTTGAAAACACACTGCTCTGCAGCTGCATAATATGGCCATAATGTGTGGATACCTAATGATCACATTTATACAGTGTGATCACCATATCATATTTTTTGTATAGTCTACTTTTGTGCCTGGTGTTATTTCATTATTTGGGTTAGGCCGTTTGATTGTAAATAGTATTGTATGGTACAACATAATATAGCCTACTATTTTTAACAATAGTGTGCCTTCAACTTTATGGCAAAAGTTTGGCAAAGGCCCTTCCTGCCCATGTGAACAAAGCAAGGCCAGAAAAGAAATAAGTTTGACCCGCACCGTTTGAACACCTTTGGGACGATTAGAAAAAAACAGCTCTGTGCCAGGCCTTTTCAATTTCAAAACCTTGCAGAAAAGCTTTACAGTCGAGTGGATGTTGTTTTAAAAGTTTCAGATGTAATTTAATTTAATCTGTTTGCAATTGCCTAAATTACAAGTTTGTTTTTTTTTTAATCACTTGGGTACTATTATTGCAACTATGTGGTACAATTTCACAACTCTTAATACAAAACTCCAAACCACTCTCATCACACTTGTAACATAGCCCGTCTTTCTTTCTAAACTTGCCATTGTGCATTCATTTCGATTGTTTTCATCTGTCACCACACAACCATTGATTCAAAATATAAGTTTTTGTGAAATGTCATGCCTCAGCTTTCAGTTTTTGCTGTGGTAAAAGGTAATTTGCTCTAAGAGACAAATAAATATGATCTTCATCTTAAGAACTGAAATAACTGTCTGTATACAGTACACTCAACAGCCCAACTCATTTATCTCCTTCTCCTTCAACCTTCTGTCAGATAAAAGAGACTAACTTAGAAAAACACAAATGTTATAGCCCCTTAAGAATATTCCTGAATGCATTGTACTGTATCAAGTTGAGTGCTGGAGGGGAAAACAGAAAAAGCCAAAGTGTTTACAGCATTAGTGAAAAAAGAAGGGAAGCGTTGTCAACCTGTCTTTATGAAAAATTAGTTGTGACGCTTCTGAAGTTGCAAATCATGGGCTACTGTATAATAATGTGTTTGTGTGTGTGAATGTGAAAGTGTGCATGTAAGACTATGTGTTTGTGTGTGTGTGTGTGTGTGTGTGTGTGTGTGTGTGTGTGTGTGTGTGTGTGTGTGCGTGCGTGCGTGCGTGCGTGCGTGCGTGCATGCGTGCGTGAGTGCGTGTGTGTGTGTGTGTTTGCCAGTGGGAGTTGTGTCACTGAGAGCAACAAACTAAAACAAGAGAACACATGCTGGGCAGAGGATGCATTTTTGCATTTTAAGTTGATGCCAAAGTCAGCAAGTCCTAGGTGTCACCTGTGTATAATTTTGTATATCTATGCATTTTAAAAGACATTTCAAAAACAAGGAAGAGGACACTCTGCAGATGATAACAGCAACCATCAATTATGTTCACATGCTTTCAATGTTGGAGTCACACACACAAAGAAAACTATTCATCTGAATACCTCTAATCATCTAAATTAGCCAGGAATTATATATCCCACCTAAAATTCCAGATATGGCAATTATTTTACAATAATAATGTGTTATTACTGTGCCATCAAAGTCCTCCTGTCATGAATTAGTACAATGAACTTACATGCAGCGAGAAGTATGTTATTGATATCATCAACAACACCCTGTACAAAACAATGCACCCTGGCCTACACACCCAAAAGGAAAGGCTGATGCCATTCCCTTACTTCCTGCCTACCAGAGCAGAACAATGAGCACAACTGACCTTGACTAAGAGATATGGACGGAGGGTTATTGGAGGGTCACATATAAAGGATGGGCTTGATTTGGCCTTTGATTATAATTCTCCTTGGGTCTGAAGGCAGCCTGTAATGAGGGGGTCTGTGAGAGAATATGATGCAGTTTAAACGCTATAATGACAACACACACAATGCCCTCTCAAATGGCTCATGGCTATTGAAATGATTGAAATGCACTCTGTGTCATATATTAGCGTATCATGCCTTTTACTGCTAAGTTGAACTCTGGCTCTAAAGCAGCAGAGGGGAGAGGTTGGCTCACAGAGTGGATAGCTGCGTACCAGTGGGTCAGTATATGGAGACAGATGGCTGTGTGGCCCCACTGTTAGCCTTGGCAGCAGAACCTCAACAATAGATCTGTGATGTGGCAAACTGGTCCTTTGCTGCCTGCTAAAGACACATACACTAACACAAACACACACAAACCCTTCTCTGTGCCGCCTTGGCAGGAGCAACCCTCTGAGCAGTCCCACAGTCCACCTCAACCTCACCCCTCGTCTCCTTTTATTCTCTTCTCCTCGGTCCTTTCTCTGCCTCCATCTCTCAAGATCTCTACTGGACTGTTGCCCAGCAAGCAGTGAAAAAGCCATTTTACAGCAATAGTAAAGGAGAAAAAAGTAGTGGAGGCAGTATGAGGAGGAGGTTAGGTGGCTGCAGCAAAAAAGTCCTAAGAGGGACATGATGGTGTAAATAAAATGCTGAAAACACACCCTATAGAGTAACATGGATGGAGTAAGAAGAAGGGACTAAATCAAAACCTGGCAACCCAATAAATTAATTATCCTACATAATATGAGTTGAGACAACAGAACATCTGGCATTATTAATGGACTGCATTTTGGAAATAGAGTTTAGTTTTTTATAACAGACCCACACACGTGTCTGTTTCAAGAAGGTTTAACAGTTAAACAAAAGCTGAAAAAAGCTCCATCTTTCCAATTAGAGGGGTTTCCAGGGTTGACTCAGCAAAGTAGTCCAGGTAAGTATAAGCACTATAATTCTTTAGTTGAAGAGTGAGTTTAACAAGACAACACAGGATAAATAACCCCTGCTAACTTTAAATTACAAGCTATAATTCCTATGATCATAATTGTTACAATATTTGAAGTATATTAACATTCAGACTTACAGATAATTGCTTCTTAGGCAATCATTATTAAAAATATAAGCATACTTTATGTACAACTGACAAAAATTTCAGCAAACTTGGTCATTGCATCAGCGTGATAACAGGTTGCAGTCTTGTATGATTTAATGGAAAGGGTAGTACCCTTTCATTACCATCTGGATTATAGACTGGATTTGTACACTGTCAAATAATGAAAGTTTTGAGGACATTTAAACTGAGGTACTTCAGCTGTGATGTACATGTATAGCAGATTTACATCAGGATTATTGAAGATTATACTCTCTCCTTGACTTGTTATGTCAATAAAATGGGATCATTGTTATTGATCTGCGAGCACATACGTACTGAGAAGGATGCGGCTAGGGATAAGTGTCTATACTAAAGATATTGATCAGCTGTTGCCAGACCCAATAGAAACAAGTATCTGCAAGTTAACGAGACACATTGATCACAATAAACAGGGGAAACAGTATCACACAACATCCTCTCTCTGTGAAGTTTATATTCCACACACAGCCGCTGAAGAGACAACTAGAGAGAAAGAATTAATGAATAGAGAAAATGACAGAGAGGATAAACATAGACCAGCATGCAGATGAGCAAGAGAAGGGTGGAGAGTGAGAGAGAGAGAGAGAGAGAGAGAGAGAGAGATATGACTTGCATCTGGCAGGGGAAGATTGATTAAGTGTTTGTGAAGAAGAAAAATTAAACGGATAATGGAAAAGAAACACAGGAATAAGAAGACAGATAAAATGTTTGCCAGGCTGATAGGGCTCTGGCTGTGTGTGGATATGTGGTTGTGGATGTTGATAAAAGTTTGATAAATATAAAAAAGGGTTACACAAAATGTGAGAAAATAACATAAGGCTTGAGGAATGAGAGAATAAGAGAGTGCACACAGCAAAAGAGGAAGTGAGGGTTTTTGGGGGGAAAGCATTGCAAACCAAACCAAATGACAGAATTCATCTCCTGGCTTTCCACCAATCCTGGTGTCTTCGCCTGTTAATCCATCATCAACTGTTCCCACATCCCTGCTGCCAGGCTGCCTGGACTGTGTGTATTCCTGGGTGAATAAACAACTTGATAAATGAAGGTCAGAACTAGACAAAGTGCCCACTCCCAAAACTGTTGCTGTGGGGCCACAGGGGCCAGGTAAACAACTTACTGACCTGGGGTATATTTGTTAATGTTTAAACAGCAACATTTTGTCCCATCTGTGGTGTCAGTTTAGTTCATAACAGTTGGTCAGTCAGTTGGTAGAAGAGATTCTATTGTCTCAGACACAGTGGAGTGGTTATGATAGCTAGTTTTGATGGATGTGAACAGCTGGTGGTGTAAATAAACTGGACTCTATACTTTGTTTTACTGTGTGTGTGTGTGTGTGTGTGTGTGTGTGTGTGTGTGTGTGTGTGTGTGTGTGTGTGTGTGTGTGTGTGTGTGTGTGTGTGTGTGTGCGTGTATGTAGAAAGATAGAAAGCCTGTACTGCTGTGCGGCTCAGTGTTCAACCATGCAGAACACAGAAACAGTAATCAAACAGAAAGGCAAAAACAAACCACCATGACTATAACCTGGAACACCTGCTATCACACATTGACTGGGCTTCAGTCTCTAGGCCACCATAAAGGATTTGCTTTGCAAATAGCGCTAGCAACCTGGGAATATGGTTAGCCATTAGTGAAGGACACCCATTTCAGAGGTTGCTACCCAGCATGAAGAGACTTTTAACAATTCTGAGCTGTATTGCAGATAAGATAGACAGACAATAATAAACCACATGGTTGTCTCTCTGCTTCAGTTAATTAAAAATCCACAAAAATAGCATGTGGGAGAAAAGTCTATTGTATTATAAACGTCAGATCCCTACTTCAGGAATTCCTCATTTAGGAATGGAATCAATCTATTGTTCAAACATGTGTCACTTTATGAAGAAAAGTGATTTTTCCTTACTGAAGTCATTTACATTTCACGACACTTTGTTTAAACCAACTTGAAACCTAACATTCACATCAACTTAAATCTCAGGTGGTAAATCTTTTTTTTGTTTCTCCATGTAAACAATCTAGATATTCTTTACACATAACTTAGAAGCAAATCATTGGTTAAAGGGCAAAGTGGAAATGAAGAGAGACCTCCCCAAGCAGATACATGACCACAAACCCCCCTGAGCCCCATACCTGAATTGAATTTGCATTTCGATTAGGACTGATGGTGATAATTATGTAGAATGTTCTGAGTTGAACTCTTTTTGAAGGTGCTTACAGCTGTGGTATCTGACTATTTACCATTGTGATCTAAGTTTTTGGTATAAGGAGGATGTGTGAACTCTACACTACATGCACTGAGAACATCTGGAAAGTGTTAACATGAGTAGGGGTCCCCCCAAGACAGAAAAGACCTTTTTTGGAATTGTGCCAGATAACAGGCACTGATTGGCTAATTCTGTGTCGAACTATGCACTCTCACATTACGCCCTATGCATGGAATATATACCCTGTGTTAACAAAGGAAAGTTAGAGCGACAGAATTTGAAGATTGGGCTGGTCGTCTCTCCAGATATCCATGGGTCTGTTAAATTGATGCTGAATCTTTGCTTGTAATAAACCTTTTTATAATCAAGATCAGTGTCTACGAAGTTCCTTCTCCATACAACGACAGCAGTGCTGCAACTGAAATATACCACACAGCTCTCTCTGGAGCATTTACTTCAACAGTGTTTACTGTTGCACAACAAACCCACTACCAATGGAAGAGCTGGACTACTTCTGACATTGCTGTCACCAAAGCTAATAAACACAGCTAACGTACATGCTAACACTCAACACATTCAAATTCACTTGCATATGCACATACACATACAGACATGGTCTCTCTTTCTCTCTCTCTCTCTCTCTCTTGCTCTCTCTCTAATTGCTGATTAGCCTTATCAGCATCATCCAACTTCAACGCATCACTATGGGGTAGATTGCACTGACAACCATACCCATGATGATGATAATGGAAATGGAGAGTATTCATCAACAGCCATGAAACTGACTCTGATTACAGTCATTATTAGTTATGATGACTCGGACTGATTAATAATTTAAATAATCAAGTTGATAGATCTAACTAGGTGGAGTGTAATGCTTATTAAATATATTTTCTTTGGGTGAAAAGAAGCGTTTAATATACATTATAATTCAATATATTTCAATATTTTTTCAGGCAATCATACAAATTACAAATATGATTTAAGTTTTAACCTCTATGTTTTTTTTTTTAAACTCAGATCAACTTTTCCTTTCATTATTTTATATATTGTTGTGTCCTTTTGAGTAAAAAAAAATGTGTGTGTGTGTGTGTGTGTGTGTGTGTGTGTGTGTGTGTGTGTGTGTGTGTGTGTGTGTGTGTGTGCGTGCGTGTGTATGCATGTTTTCGTGTTTTGTTCCTCCACTGACAGATCGTTAAACTAGCAGAGCCAAATGAGGTGCTTCCTCATTAGCCTCATTAAGCTGAACCCTTGTTTTGCTAATTGACATAAAAACAAACACTTGCTCATGAAAGAGAAGCTGCCAATTATCAGCTGTCCCCTCCCCCTGGTTTCTTTGTCTTACTGTATGTGTGTGTTTTGTGAATCAGGGCCAACAGATGGATGATTCAAGCTTTCTATGGATCCTTCATTCATACCAAATTATCCCAACACTTCTTGATGAATTATAGTTTTCTTCTTTGCACCTAGAGAGGTTTTTATTTAATTTCCTGTATGGCTGCATCTACACAAAGGGCAACTATTTCCTCAAAACTCCAGGAAAGAATCAAAATTTCACTGGCATTTTTGGAATGGCAATAATTATGGGGCGCCTGGATAGCTCAGTTGGTAGAGCGGGCACTCGTATATAGAGGTTTAGTCCTCGACGCAGCGGGGCCCGGGTTTGACTCTGACCTGCGGCCCTTTGCTGCATGTCATTCCCCCCTCTCTCTCCCCTTTCATGTTTTTAGCTGTCCCGTCAAATAAAGGCCTAAAAATGCCCCAAAAATAATCTTAAAAAAAAAAAAAAATTATTATGTTTGGTACTTTGGACTGTTGACGACAGTGTGTAAAATAAAACTTAAAGACGGTACTTGGCTGGACAAGACATGATTGTAAAAAACCCAGACAGTGAAACGCTGAATGCAAAAAGCTATCTCATAGTGTTCCAGGCAGTAAAATAAATAGTAAAGTGAACAAATTCTATTCTAACGAATTCTATTTGTTATATATGCTATAGGTCAGTATATGAAGCAGTGTTTTTTATTGATTTACCCACATGGGAGAATCTAGCTCTACTGAACGTAAGCAAGAGAAGCATGCCTGCTGGTAACCATGGACACCCCACAGCATTTCTGAGAGTGACACAGAAGAAAGCTTTTGCCTGACAATTTCACGTCCTAAACACACATACACGCACACACAAAGGCACAATAGATACCATACAACTATCAGCAAAACATGAAATTGATAATTTTAGTGATGACCATATGGAACTAAGATGATTACTTGCAGCAGAAATAAACAAGCTCTCAACACTTTTAGTAGCCTTCGAATGCACACACACACACACACACACACACACACACACACACACACATACACACACACACACACAGTGGGACTTTTAACAGCAGTGTTTGAGTTGTTAGATGATGACAAATGCATAGGAAAAGAGCAGTGGAGAGAAATGAGATTTTTCTTGTTGGAGAGGTTTAATCTCTTTCACACAGCCAGTGCCACATGACACCGCAGACAGACACACACACACACACACACACACACACACACACACACACACACACACACACACACACACAGCTCTCGCTCAGAAATGGGTGTGAACAGGAAGTGAACAGTGGCAATCTCTCCAAATGGGACAAAACATGCAATGATTGAAAATGGAATGATTTATTACCAATCCACCCTTGCTTGGGTAAAAAGGCGTTTTCATTTGAGTGGGCAGAAAAAATGTGACAGCAGTGAGTCACGTTGTACTGTCTTGAGTTTGAGTGGCATCTCCTAAGCCTCTCCAGAACATACAAACAAAGCAACCCTTCAGCAATGTCGACGAAGACATACAAAGACAAGGACACACATGCAAACACAGAGACACGCACACACACTTACACAAAAATCCTGGGTGATAAGGAGAGTGAGGGGCTGGCCGAGGAATGTCTTTGCTTGACATTTGTAGAGCATTCACAGAGAGCGAGAGAGCGAGAGAGAGAGAGAGAGAGAGAGAGAGAGAGAGAGAGAGATAGAGAGCAGGGGCGATTCTAGGGTCAGAGCTTTAGGGGTGCTGAGCACCCAATGAGCCCCACTGCCACCACCCACCCTCTTTTCACACAAAAAACAAAAATATGTCTATTGAAAAATAACTATCATTTTAACATTTTTTGAGACCTTTTCAGAGCACCAGCTTAATTGTGAGAGTTCACACAGACAGCCCCCTGTAACAAACACAAAACCTTCTTCACTCAGCTGGTTTTCCTGACCGTTAACTCCATGTAGAGAGAGAGAGAGAGAGAGAGAGAGAGAGAGAGAGAGAGAGAGAGAGAGAGAGAGAGATGCTATGAGTTCAGGAGTTAAGCCTGGTTCAGGTTAAATCCTCTGTGTGTGAGGAATGAATAAATACAGCAAAAGAAAAACATTAAATTTTCTTTTATTGTCTAGTTTGATAGTCAGCCACAACTGAAAAATAACAGATATAAATCTAGGAATGAATAACAATTCATTTAAAAAGCCACAGTGAGTGTTTTCACACATAGGCCTACTGGTAGTATACAGTGATATGTTTGTTTTTTCACTCTGGTCCAAACGCCAGGGCCAGAGTGATAGAGATGTTTCCATGACGACTGACCAGAAAAGACGCACGTGATGTGCGTTGCTATGGTACTGATAAACAAACCTGCTAATGCTAATTGGTTAGATAGCAACAGACACCGAACTATTGACATTATACCGCTATATCACATTTAACCGACGTGACATGTCAACGTCCTGGGCAACTTTTCTCCATGCAGCAGCCTCTCTATTTATATCTGTATAAGAGAGGTCAGAGAGAATCGGACATTCAGACACTTATCACTCGTTCTAGTCTCTCTGCCATTTTTGTGAGTCGCTTCCGAAGCTTTTCAACGGTGTAGTACGACGTCCGCTGGGGGCGTATTGCGTATTACGGAGCTGATTTCATAGGTGTACACGTGATTCAGGTACTCACCGATATGGTTTGTGAGACACAGCTTTGGAGCAACTTTGTTGATTCACAACACTACATAACGGGTTCTCACTCTGCGTGTGTTTCGCGCTGGATGACGGTCGTGCTGAGCGGTACAGGTACAGAGGAGAAGTAGAAGAAGAGAAGAGGATGATACCATTTGCTAAGCGGGGATGTTTTCATTTTCATCCTTAACAGATACATTTTAAACAACAAACTACGGAGTATGTTTTGGACATTATTTAACCTTGTCAAAGACGAACAAAAATGTTAGAATAACAACATTTCTAACTCCAAGTTTTAGGGGTGCTGAGCTCCTTTTTAGGGGTGCTGAAGCACCCCTAAAAAGGGGCTAGCCTCGCCCTTGATAGAGAGAGAGAGAGAGATCAACCAGGAATAAGTCTGGACAACCAGGATAGATCGATGAGTCCTATTTGTTCATTCATGCCTACTAAACACGCTGTCGACAAATTATATTACCAGGAGTTTCTTAAAGGCTCATCTGCCTAAAAACTGCTCCTGTAAGAGCTGTTGAAGGGAGCCCGAACTGTAGGAAAATGGCTGTGGTGGAAAGTACATTTCTTTGAAAACTAACTAATTTTTTTGTTACTTGTTTTACCTAACTTGAGTATTTAAATTGTTTGCATTACTGCTAACATGTTACGTAATGCATCATTGGTAATAATCCATTACAATATATTGATACTGGATAAGGATTCTGAATTACAAAATTAATATTAAGGATTATTTCTACATAATGAGTACACCAGTACATTTTTCTGATACTACTTTGATACTTTTACTTCAGAATTTTTTTTTTATTGCAAGAAGTATTTTTTATAATGTTGTACTTCTGCTTAAAAGATATGAATACTTCTTTAACTACTGGAAAATGATGGCAGCTGAACCTCTGGGAAAAAAACAGGATATATAAAATAAGAAATGTAATAATAATAAGACATCAGTTATCATTCAGTCATCTACTTTGGTGGTCCCCATCTGTCTAATGCTAGTGATTGTCCAAGCCTTACTAAATACGTGGCCTAGTGGTTAAGATGCATACCACAGACCCTTGTTGCATAGCAAGATGAAGAAAAAAAAGTTTAGAGGCATCTTGGTAAACAAAAGACGAAGCAATACTGGACATCCATGCTGCACACACAGCCAAGAGACTGATGTACCATACTGTACGCTATGTAGAGTAAAGACAGAGATGAAGAAAGAATAAGGAATAGCATGAGTATGATTCAAGAGTGAAGCGGTAACTGTAGCAGCTTTGGTAATCTTGTTCTGCCAAGTGTCCATCTTTTGTGCATCTTTGGGAAGATAGATATCAAGCTCTGAAAAATCCCAGCAGGTCCCGACAGATATGCCTCTCTGACACCTCCCATGTGTATCTGTGTGTGTGTGTGTGTGTGTGTGTGTGTGTGTGTGTGTGTGTGTGTGTGTGTGTGTGTGTGTGTGTGTGTGTGTGTGTGTGTGTGTGTGTGTGTGTGTGTGTGTGTGTGTGTGTGTGTGTGTGTGTGTGTGTGTGTGTGTGTGTGTTCTTGTTTAACTATATTCATGGGGTCAAAAAAACAGGAATACAGTATACTTGTGGGGTCCGGACAGCTTTGTGGGGCCAAAATGCTGGACCCCGCAAGTTTAAAGGGCTGTTTGAGGGTTAAGACTTGGTTTTAGGATTAGGGTTAGAATTAGGTTATGGTTAGGGTGAGGGTAAGGGTTAAGGTTAGGCATTTAGTTGTGATGGTTAAGGTTAGGGTAAGGGGCTAGGGAATGCATTATGTCAATTACGGGTCCCCACAAAGATAGTGAAACGCACTGTGTGTGTGTGTGTGTGTGTGTGTGTGTGTGTGTGTGTGTGTGTGTGTGTGTGTGGCTGACATGGCTGTATAGCGCTTAAGCTCTTATAGTTACATGTACTGTATTTGCATTGGCTTGTGCATTCATACATGGATGCATGTTTAAAAAATGTTTGCATGGTTGTGTGTGTGTATTCATCTCCTTGATTGTATATGGACCCCTATCTGAGTCTTCATGCTGGTGAATAAGATTATCAAAGTCAGCGGTCCCAGCAGTCCAGCGCATCTAGACTAGCAATTACTGTCCACATTGCAAAGGTGTGAGGCCTGTGGTGGAAAGGTGGAAGGTGATGTGTAGTTCTGCTTCATATCCTTTCAGCCAGGGATTGTCAGACTGTGGAGCTGTGCACTGATGAGCCTAACAGAGCTTTGATTAACCTGACTGGGCGTCAATAATAAATGAGACAAAGTAGTAGCAAAAAACCCATGTTCCCCTGATCGTCAAGTTAAATAATACATGAATTGTGTCAATAATATGCATTCAGTATTGATAGAGTCAATGATACACTTTTGCCAAAGACCCTGTATTTATACACAGTTATTAAGTAACATTCATGTCCAAAATATTACTATGAAAGACCAAGACATTGAGAGACAATACCTCAAGGTCTGCTCTCTTTCCCTCTGCCTCTCTCGCCTCTTACTTGCTGCAGAGCTTTCGCTAGGTCGCTATGGTAACTTAGGTTTCCTGCCAAAATCACTTCCAATGCACCAGATTTGACGATCCTCCTTTCTCCATTTGCTCCTTTTCCTCTCCGTCAGTCTGTCTTCCCTTCCTGTTCTCACCTCTCTTATCAGTAATCCACCTCAAACTCCATCTGACATCAGTTGAGCTGAGATAGCCCTCAGCGTTCATCTCCTACAACCCTCCACCCATCTCACATAGTGAATGGGCTGTGTGTTTGCGTGTTGACTCTTTGTTGTGGCAACTGAGCGATGTTTTTTCAATAAGTATATGATTTCCTAACAGAATACAGATTCAAAAATCTCCTTAATGGCAATATCTGCAGTATCTTGCCCATGCAACATACACATATCTTTACAAAAAACAAACCAGCTCCACTTTTATCTCATGAAACAAACTAGTAATTCACTTTATCAAAAAGAAAAGGCTGCTTTTACATACAGGATTAAACTGTTACAAACCTGCCTGAACATTTCTTTCTCTCATCTCATATGTGCACACAATACACAAGGGGCGCATGTGTGTGTGTGTGCTTTGTGGAGTTTAATTACCTGTGTTAATAGGTGTAATTGTGTCAGATGTTTGGGGATTAGAGCTCCAGTCAAAGTGTGATTATTGAGGCATTTTTCTTCACTTGTTTTTCAGGGTGAAGGATTATCAAGGGTCTCCACTCCAACAGGGAAATCAAACTCCTGGTGCCTAGCCTCCCTTGAAACCAAGTGACCTTAATGTCAATGACTGTGTTGGGCAAAGTGCAATGATTTTTATTTACTCAATTCAGTTTGCTGGAACTCAAAAAAAAAAGATTGGAAACTGGTTCTTTTTGATTGTGTGTGGCGTGTCAGTGTGCATTGTATGCCTTTGCAGCTGCTGTTCTTAATCTGTATACTAGAGATATTATTTTAGCATCACTACTATAGATTGAGGTAGAAAAACTAGCTGGAGTTGAAATTGCTCTCTTTCTGTCTTTCTGTCTTTATCTTCCCATCATCTATCAATTTTGTTGTTGATACACTCTGAAATTTGTATTAGGAATACCGAGGCTCTAATCTCTAAGCTTTTATTGTGGAACACATTTGCACATGACAATAAAATGTATTGGGGGGAAAAAGCCTTTGGTGTAAGTCAAGGCCGTACTTTTCCTAACTTTCTGATTTAGGGAGGGAGAACTTTTTTTGGAGAAAATGCATTCATAACCTTGCTCAAAATCACTATTATCACATTTTTTCTTGACTGTAGACAAAGAAGAAAATGGTAATGTGGAAGAAATAAAAGAAACTAAAACGAGATGGAATTATACTGACTTCCACTGACACAGATTTAGCAAGGGACCACAGTCCTCATCAAAGTGGGGTTGGTCATTTGCGTTGGAATTTTTAGTTTAGAAATTTACATATTTCTATGGGATTAAAACCACCAAAGATCTCTGCAACTCTCACATTACCAAGTATAATTAGTCCTAGTATAGGACTCAAGAATGTATTTAACAGCAGTAAGTTTTCAGTGGAGGTTATGCTCTGACCTTTCTGTCCAGTGCTGTCACTTAGTAACAAATGCTGTACAGGACATTCAGAGGACAGACTGAGGGACGCACTTAATAAAAGACACAGCAAGCTATGACCTATACACTCAGCAAAAGTTTCCCAGGAGCATCTGTTCTGAAACCAAACCTCATACTGAGGTCAATAGGAAGACAGACTCACTGATTGCACACACTCATACATGCACACATATGCGAACAACAGGATCCTATTCAAATAGATTGACTTTCAAATCCCTAAACCTTTGAGCAGCCATCATTATGGCATGTGTTACCTATACCTATATATCCATGACTGTACCATGGATGGTCGATGGCACACCCTGGCCTGAATTCTGATTTGTAACCTTTACCCCATGGGAAACTGTTTTGTTAATGAGGTCTGGAAAACCACCCTTACTTTTCTTGGGTTTTCTGTTGTAGTGGGGGCAGTGACTCCACAAGGACGAACCCTCTCTCTCTTTCCCTCTGTCTGTCCTTCCCTCTGTCCCTCTTCTCTATCTCACTTCCTCTTCTTTTCTATTCCTCACACACACACACACACACACACACACACACACACACACACACACACACACACAAAGAATCCCACCGAAGGGTTGTGCCGAGCACTAATTACTCCTCCTATCGGCCTTCCTCTCAGCTTCGATTCTGGCCTCATAGAGCTATTGGTTGATTGTTTGGTGGTGTTGAGCCACTGAGAGTTAGGAGAAGA
The DNA here is from genome assembly GCF_008315115.2 of Sander lucioperca. Classification (NCBI taxonomy): domain Eukaryota; kingdom Metazoa; phylum Chordata; class Actinopteri; order Perciformes; family Percidae; genus Sander; species Sander lucioperca. The sequence continues at coordinate 15,318,222 of NC_050179.1, forward strand.
GAAGACAGAGATCTGCTGCCTCTAAAGGGATTGTCTGGACCTCTGCCCAGCGATGAGATACGAGGCTATGAGGTCTTTGCCCGGCTATGTCTGTCCAGTAGCCGCTATTGGCAAAGCAGAGACAGACAATGAGGGCACAAGATTTGATAAGGAGAAATACATCAGAGAGATGTGACAGAGACAGATTAAGCAGGATGGTAGGACTGTGTTAGCCTTGCCCAAATATGGATTTCAGAATCGAAAGCATGCGTGCATCAGCCTGTTGTAATTCTTTAAATGTGAAAATGTTTGTAGAATTCAATGGCTCCAGGACCATTACAGAGACAACGTATGCTGGTAAAAATACCCATGTTTAAATTTTGTTGGTTGAAAACAGACTACTGCATGAAATAAATTAAGGAAAATCCATATTAGGGCAAAGCCAAAACCCCATAACTACATCAGATTTATGAGGTTTATCGAGGTCCCTGTGAGACAGGACTAAGCATCACTGATTCATACATGCACACAGGCACACACACAAAACAAACACACACATGCTGTATTTATTTCTGGAATGTTTTGCAGACTCCCCCTTCAAAAAAATCCAACTGGATGCCAGAAGAGCAGTAATGAGTGTCTCTGTTTTCTTTGTTTTTGGCCACCAGCTTAATCGTGATCAGAGTGAGTGTGCTACCAAGCCACAGAGCGGAGAGAATGAACTGCTCCACACATGAGACGCATTTTTCTAACTGTATGCAGAGGGCAAGACTTCAAAGACAAACCCTCAGAACTCAGTTTCAACACTGTTAATTAGGTTAGGCCAATTTATATGAAAACAAACCACAATAATTCAATCAGAAATGTAATATGTTTCAGAAAGAGACTGCATTCATCAAATTCACATTGTTATAGTCATTTTTCTCCATTTGCAATGGCTAAGCATTGTTGATATTGGCGATAATGAAAGTGTAACAGCCATATTGTTTTATATACTCCCCTGTGGTTCTCTGTAATTGCATTTACTCCACATCACATTTGTGCATGTCTGTCTGTCTGCCTGCCTGTCTGTCTGTTTCTATGGGTATCTGGCTGTCTATCCTCTTCACCCCAACAGATCTGATTTTGCCCATTTACTAATGTCTATGTTACAGCCTACCAGACAAACTCCTATTTCAGGGGGCAAAAACCCCAGGAGCAGACCTTGTTCCACATCTCTGCAGCATGTAAATTGCAGCTCCTCAATCAATGTCCAACTGTGTCTTTTTCCACCTCTGAGTCCAACCACAAAGAGACAAGTGAGTTCTTTTTGCATGTAAACAGCAGGTTATAGCTGCAACCCGAGTCCTCCATCAGCTTCACGATGACTGCCATGCCAGCTCTCACTAATTATAATGGAGCTACTTAATTGAGTTAACCACTGTTGAGTGCTAGGGGCTGGTAATAAGAGCGCAATGGATGGATGAAAAAGTTAACCATCTAAAAACAAGAGTGGTTAGATATTGTGGCTTAGTTGTGTGAGCAGACGCAAATTGCTTTGTGTAAAGCCCTGTTTGAAAGCAAAGTCCTATAATGCAAGCATGCATATGACACAGGCCTCAGTCACTGTAGATCACAGTGTAGTAGATCACTAAGTCAAAGCTGACACACACGAGTGGCTTTAGCAGAGTACCATCACTGTGAGATGCAATCACAACAGTCTCTCCCACCTACAAGTCTCTAAGTGATAATAATGAACCAATAGAACACAACCTGTCACAGCTGGATTAATCTCATTCATAACAGGTTGTACAACATCAAGTCACAATGAAATGATTCACTAAATTGAAGCTGCAGAGTTGAAGATGTCTTGCCACTAATCCAAGAGCCCTCTTTAGTTCTGAAATTAAGAAGCCTGAGTGAATAGTTTTATTTTGGACTTGATAAAGCAGTCAGGGACATCAGTTGTCTCAGTGCTAACTATGGACATACAAGGACTCATACACTTAAAGCAAACAGGTGAATCAAATGGGAGTTGTGTTGGAAGTACACAAATATGCTGCACAGATAATCCACTGAACAAACTGCTGAGGCACAGAGGTGTGTGAAATGCCATTGCACACTGCAGAAGGATGATAGAGCCCAAGCCCACCTATTTGCATAACCCAAGGTAGAACCTTATGTGAGTACAAGCATCTGACTTCATTAAGCCCATAGAGCCCATGGGTAAAACCTGCATGAAATAAAGGCAAAGGTGTGCATTTTCACTTTAGCTCTACCAGCGCAGGTGGAACCACGTTGCTTGGCTGCTCTTTGACTCACCATCGACACCAGGTTAGGGTAAGGCAGCAAAAGCCGGTCTCAGTCTAGAAGATATTGGTGGGTTCGTCTTGATGGGCTCCACATAGATCTTTAACATTACAGAAACCTAGGCTACATCTATACCACTATGTTTTTATTTTGAAGCAGCGTTTTGAGACAAAAACAATCTCCGTCCACACGTGAGTTTTAGCTCCAGTAGCAGAACTAATCTCCATCCATATTAACATGTCAATGCATATCACGTGACCATTCGGATACACTGGGCATGTGCGTGCCAGTGTAAACAGGAAGCAGATTGAAAATGACTGCGATTGAAAATCATTGATGTATAAATTGAAAATACAGAAAATTATTTGGAGAAAGAACAAAAATGGTGAAAAAGTAAGATCAGGGTTTTATTTGCTTGGACCGACAATGAGGCGGAAATGTGACTTGCATTGTTGTTTTCAAAGGTCTCTGTTTGTCCCCATCCAGACTACCAAGCAACATTGGAGTTTTCAAACCAAAAAGGGGGCAGCAGTGTTTCCAAATGTCTCCGTTTTAGGGTCTCAGAAACACCTGAGTAGTAGTGTGGGCGTGAGGCAGAAATGTAGCAAAAGATATTCGTTTAACTCGTAGTGTAAATGTAGCCTTAAAGGGCTCAACTGCATGTGTAAAGTCAAGTAAATCTTATTTATATTTGACAATTTTGCCTCAGTGGGCTTTAAATCTAGAACTATGTATTTTAAAGCATAGCCTTTCTTCTGTCAGGTTTCGTTACACCTTTAGGGATGTAACATTTTAATTTGTTTTTATACTACAACCCTACCCATGTCACTCATGCACGTGTTCAAAGATATCTGCTCCACCACACAACATGATTCATGCAAGAGTGCTCTGATTGAGAACATCACATTCAATTACAGTTTGAGTGTTTGCCATGACAACATGTCTTGAGTTACCCAATAACAGATGCCTAATTCACATTCCTGTGTGAAATGTAATGCTTGGGATGGTTGCAACAAAATTACATAATCAATGGCTTTATTAAACCTCTTGTTCTATTGATCTAAATGCACAATTATTAAATGTAATCAAACTTTTCATCTACCAGCATTTATGTGAAATATTGAATGAGTAGCTCTCCCAAATTCAATCAAGAGTAACATTGCTATTACATCTGACACATACAGACCTTGTCCATGGTGGCCAGAGAGGGTTGCATACAATGTAAGAAAGATGGAGGCAGAGAAGGGTAAAGACACATGAAGGAAATTAGAGAAAGATAACACTATAGCAGTGATGGTTTACTTGAGTGCATTTCTTTTGACGTCATGCTAATGTTAAGTGTGGAATAAATCCTTGAAGATGGAGGGATAGAGGGCAGACACATGAAGTAAAAGAAAGAGATGGAGAGACGAAATGACAGTGAAAATGAGAGGGACATTGAAGCTGGCGGCAAAGTCAACACTGTCATTACAGTGACGATTAGATCAGCAGGAGGGGTGAACCTGAGAGCAGAGACACTAAACACCTCAGAACTCAGCTGAGAGTTAACCCCTAATGCTGCTGGACTCACATGACACCTATGACGTCATGATCAGTATTATAGGTAGGAATAAGAGGGTAGCCATAGCATTAGTATACACCCTCAAAATGATGCATTACCTATAAAAGGTAACAGTGGCATCCATATACTGGTTATTCTGCAATATGTGATATAAAGCAAAGTAAATAGAGAAGATAAATTAACTAAATTTATTCACTGCTTTATGAAGAGTTCTCAATTTTGGTGATTTTTTTTTACAACTGAGATTAAACTGTATAGTACATCAAATGTAAATAGCATGTGGTGGGAAGTTAAGTACATTTATTTAATTATATGTACTGAAGTACGGTTTTGAGATACATGTACTTTAATTGAGTATTTCCATTTTCTGGTACTTTGTACTTCACTTACTCCACTACAGTACATTTCATAGGGAAATATTACATTACATATTACATTTAGCTGACAGTTTGAGTTACTTGCAGATTAAGATTTACCATACAAAACCTTTGATCAGTCAAACCACTCACCTCTACAGTATACAGATGAAATAAAATGATCTCCCTTGCGACCAGCTACAACATGTGCCGCTTGAATGTCAAAGGCTTCAGATTAAGATTAACAAAATGACAAAGTAATATGTAGTAACGTAACACTGACAGGGGCCACTCTGCTGCATAGTAAGTACTTTTGATACTTTTAGGTACATTTTCTCAATATTTCTGTACTTATACTTAAGTAAGGGATTGAACGCAGAACCTTTACTTATTATCAAGAATTTTTAAATTGTTGTGTTCCTACTTTGACTTAAATAAAAGATCTGAATACTTCTTCCACCGCTGATATTAGCGACACTTTGTAGATCATGTATTGCAAGAGACCATATCATGTGCTGCTGTTCTAATAATTTCTCCTCCCTTTAATCTGCATGATAAATTATTTAAATGACTAAATCAAAGCACTGAACTCTAAACTCTATGAGCTTCTGTGTGGTGTCACATTTAAGAGGAGATCGTATTGCGCCTGTAGACTGAAGAAAATGAACACAATTTAGATACTATCTGTTGAAAGAAGAGGCTAAATGTCAACTCAAGTCTATGCAAATACAAGACGTCAAAATGTGTTGTGAGGTCTTCCAGGTCTTTTACGTGTTGACCCAGTTCTTATGAAACAGAATAAAATACAATTTTGACAAAACACATGTTTGAAAAAGGCCGTAGTGAGTACGATCACATCTTTCTCGAACAAAACAATATGCTTCAATCAAAGTGCACTCACAGTTTGCTTTCAGGTGTAACACCAAGGCAGCCGACCACCTGCGCAACGCTGGATGATCTATTTCCAAAAATCCCTCAGCGGAATGTTGTTTTCTCCAGCGGGAATATCCAGCTGGAGAGAATTTCAGTGTCACTGTCTAATTTCAGTGCTCAAATAGCTCTAAACAATGTAAACACACACACACACACACACACACACACAGTGTTTAACCTCCCATAGTGACTGCCCATTAGTTCATTGATCTCAGTCTTGGTGATTTTGCAATTCCCCAACCTCCACGTTTGTGAAATCGTAACAGCAGGGAATGATGCGTAAGACAGAGAGTGAGACGGGATCTGAAAGTGACAGATGAGTCTGACTCTCGCCCCAAAGTGCTCCTCTCATCCCGGATGAGGGGTTAGAGACAAACAGTCAATCATTCTTTGCGGAGGCACCCCTTGTAGGCATCTCTCAGCCAATGAGGGATGATGGAGAGGCCGGACTTCAGAATTCACCTCAAGCTTCATGTCCAGAGAAAGAAACGCATATCAGACGGAGAAAGAAATTCTACTTTGTGAAAGCTAAAGGCTTATTGTTGAGCTGGACAAATAGATGGAAAAACCTGGAAAGATATTAGATACAGCCTGTATTTTTTATGACGGTGAAATCTTGTTCAGAGAGGAGAGAGTTTGTAATGTTGCTCAGCCATCCAATAGTTTCTTTCAAATGTATTAGCTTTCTTTTGGTTGTTTTTTGATTATGTAACTGCTTTGCCACTGAGAATAACACTACTTATGTATGTAGACACAAAGTCGCAGATAGAAGTTGCACACAAGTCAGATGACTGTTTATAGACCTTTAAATAACAGCTTTAAAACAAGCAGAAGTGTAGTGACTAATATCTCTGTTACACACTATAACCTCTGAGGACTGAAGTTCCAGGCTCAAGTGTGTATGTGTGAATACAATGTGTTTGTGTGCCTGCACAAGCATATATGTGTAGCTGTAACAGACACTGGGGCATGATAATTTCCTTAATCATGGACGGATTCTCAGAGGAAGAGACTGTAATAAAGCCAATTACTCCTCCGCCTTCCACTATTAACGCTGACAGATATTAGTTAGGGAGGTGGCAAAAGTTGGAAAGACATCTTCCTTTGTTGAACTGCAGAATACAGAACATGCTGTGGTATGCCCTTCCATATCCATTTCACTTTAGTTTGACATTTTGGAATATATGCTTTTTATGCTTTCTTGCAGAGAGTTAGATGAGAAGATCGCTACCACTCTGTTCGATAAAGATGAAGTTACAATCAGTGAATGCTTAGCTTAGCATAAAGACTGGTAACAGGTTTCCAGGAAAACAGAGGAGACACCAACAACATCAACACATTTATTGCACAGCCATGAGAGGGCTATTGATCTTCTCATCTAACTCTCGACAAGAAAGCAATTTCCTAAAATGTTGAACCAATTCTTTAATGATAAAGATCACGATAAAATTGTTCTCCACAGACAAAATGATGCTCTGGTTTGACACTCACAGAAAAGGGGCACGAGGTTTCCAGGTTTTTAAGGGGAAATACTCGCACTGAGGATGCCACTGTGAAAAAAAAAACATGATCTTGGACCTCAACGTTTTTAATTGCCAGACATTTTCTGTGTGTAGTTGACTCCAAACATTCTGAATAGCATGGTGTTACTCTGCTGTGACATTTAACAAGCTGTCTGCAGGCTTGCTACAGTAGTGACCAGAGAGATAGAGAGTCATTAGTGTTTCTCTCTCTATATCTCCTCAGTGCTTTAGGGAGAATGTCATTAGCATCTCTCCCTGTCTGACAGGGAGTCAAAAGAGCATCTGCCTCTGTTCTGCTGGTATCACATCCTCTATTCCTTATCCCTTAAAGCCCTCAATAGCTTTGTGCCATTGGCTGACCTGACTGTCATCCGTTTGGCCAATCACAAACATGAAGGACCTCTGTTTTATATCAGTGGCGGAGCATGTGGGTCAAAGGGAGCCCTTTCTCAGTTGGAGGCTGTAACACTTGCGATATTTGCGGGGCACACAGATGTACATATCTAAAGGCTTTTGATCACCTTAATGGCTACATCACCAGCAGCCTGGGAGCCTTTTGTTAAGAAAAATAGAGATGACTGTTCCTCTGTGGTAGCAGGAACACAGACATCTGGATCTATACTATATGTGCAATTATAAACATTTGGCTCTAAGTTTGACAAATTTCTGAAAGTAATGCGATTTCAACTTTTGACTTTTCAAAAGATATGGGTCCGTCTTTATCAAGCCTCTCAGAGTGCTATTTTAGTCTTAAGTGCTGAGAATTCATGACACGTACTCCTACATTCAAAATTAGGTATAAAAGCAAGTTTTTAAAGCTAAGAATCACTCTTACTCTCCAGTTATTTAAGACAGCTCGAGAGGTCTCTCAAGTGGTTAGGAGTGGCCAGTAGGTGCTTGTGATGGCACTGAGGAGACAGAGACGTCGGCCAATCTTTCAGGAGAGGAAGAATGTTTTTGAAATGTTTCACGACGAGCAGTTAATCAAACGGCATCATTCGGACAGAGCAGGCATAAAATATTTGAAAATCTAGGCTTTACAGCCAGATCAGTTAACAACGGTTTAAAATTTGTAATTAGGACATGGTGGAAAACGTGTTTATCTTTAATTTCCAATGTGTATATCATAATGTTTTCTCTTTAAAAAATTCTTTATTGTCAAATGTGTGTTCCTCTTAGGAATTTCGCCATTCAATGTGAATTTATCTGAGAATATTCTTAAGTAAGGAAATCAATTCACTGATTGGTCCATGCCTATGTCGTCATCCAAAATCCCGTTTGTGGCACAGCAAAGTGTCGTGAATCATCTCTAAGACTGACACTGAAGAGATAGTCCTATACTTCACTTAAATTATGACTGAGATGCTTGATAACTAACTTTTAAGCGCAGCTTTGAGCAAAGAATTCTTTGACTCTTAAGTCAATTCTTAGCAGTGTTCTTGTGAGTAATTCTCAGAGGCTTGATAAATATGGGCCCAGGTATACATTTAACACATTAAGAATTCGCTGAACTCTCATGGCTCGAGAGCTTAAAAAGTTTTCAAAATTAAGCCAGGACATGATTGTACCCGCTAGACAGAAAGCCAACCGAAAGACTGCAAGCAAGGAGGGATGTTTTGCCAGTGGCACCTTGATTTTCAATGTATTTTTTCTGACAGTAAGAGATGTAATTAGGGGCTAAATCTTATCTATGGTTGACCTGCTAAGAGTAGCTAACACCATTTCCACTGGCTGCAAAGATAGTATACTGAAAATAAAGAAAGCAATGAATAATGCTCAGATTCCATTTTTGGGCACAGTATGTGGTTTGAAAATTGGCACATTTCTGTTTTTAAAAGCTGTTTCACAAGTTGATCATTCATTACAGTTTTTTCTTCTAGAATAAGCCTATGGGACAACAAAGGTGGCAGCTTACATCTCCTTTGCAAATTGTCACCACCTATCAGGTCACATCATTCAAATATCACAGTAGTCCATCAATTACACTGCAATATATCTTTTAGTATATCATTTCCTTTCTTATAGTTATTCACCACTCCAAAAGTGATTGGAGCATGTGTGGGCATTATATACAGACATCTTCAACTACTTTGAAAACTTTTTTCAGTCTTCCTATCTCTTAATTTGAGACCACATTTAAGCATGATTCTGACAGTAACAGATGCTACATGTCCACCTAGAAATCAGCTATTCAAATACTGCAGCGAGCAATTCACACTGCTGGGGTTTAGCATATTCCACAGCGCCCTCCGTCCTTATAAACAAAGCACTTAATTTATATGTATGACAGAATAGGCCCACATACCAGATGTCCTTACTACTCCAGGAGATACAAACACACCAAATGAAATGCTTTATTTTGGATAAATTACACCTGTATGTTAACACAATATACTGCACGCGATGCACGCTCAGCAGCACTGGAACACCAGAATCAAACTCAGAGAGGCACATTTGCTGGTCATCCAAGGTGAATAGCAGCACAAACACACTCGTATACATGCACAGCAGACACACTGATGCAGGAGGGAAGTCCAAACTGTGTCAGAGGGAGTTAGGTAAGGGGTGGAATAGGTAAGTAAGTGAGGATGGGTGGATAATGCATGTGTGTGGTTGTATGCTTGTGTCTGCATCTCTGCTGTGATTGTCACTGATGGTCCCGTTATCCCACTGATACACTTGGCAGCTGCCTTATAGCAATGCTACTCTCACCTGTGATAGTGTACCCCCTAACAGGCACAGAGTGACTCTTGTTTGTCAGCTGTGTGCTACACTGTAGGTGCACCTGCAGCTTGTGTGATCGACCTCTGCGCTCCACCCCGGACTCCGGCTAATTGAAACAGATGGAGGAGTTAAGGAGGGCTGAGGAAGAGCCCCGAGGGCAGTGGTGATGAATGGAGAAAAGAGGCACAGAGCATGTCGAGGCCATCAGCAAAGGACGCAAAGAGGACCAACTCACTTTTCCAGTGCATGTAAACAAACACTATTTATCAACTGAAGCTTGTTAATGAGCAATCCTGAAGTCATGACACATATAACACTGATGAATCTTTGATGGAGAGAAAATCTCATCTACTAATCTACAATGTATTTTTTTTAATATAAGTTGTTTTAATTTGTCCCAAAGTTATTAACGGTTATAAAAAAATACAGCTTGGGACTTTGACTGCTGCTTTTAGAAGTGTATTAAATAAACTAAAGCTTGTGTTAGCAAAGCTCATAGGGAAGCACTTCTTCCAGAAGGACAATTCCGGCGCAAAACGAACCTAGGGGTTAATAACGGATGTGTACCCACTCTGTCGTTCTCTGGGACATGTTTTCATGCTAATTGATTGTGCTTGTAGCTTGGACGAAGCTAGCGCGGACCGCTGGTTAGCTTACAACGCTAGTATTCGGGGCACAGGGAAAGTAAAAACAAATCACTATTTATACCACTAAAAAGGCTCAAAATATCACCAAACTTCAATGGTAGCATAGTGAGGGTCCCTACATGTTAACCGAAGCATTGAGAACTTTGTAAGTGTACTGACATTGAACGAAGAGCTGCAGGAGCTCTGTTAAAGGGCTACGAGAGAGAGAGCTATGCCGCATCAGAGCCTCGTACTTCGGGAAACTGGTGGTGTACCTGCGGACATTGTGAAGCTATGGCCACCGGACAGGAGTGTCTGTGTTTCACGGAGTGGGAACTGTTGCGTCACAACACCCAAGAGACATAGTGTTTTGTACAGTCTGAAGATTCTCCCTCTCTGTTTGAACACGGCAATTTGTTTTTACTTTCCCTGTGCCCCGAATACTAGCGTTGTAAGCTAATCAGCGGTCCGTGCAAGCTTCGTCCAAGCTCCAAACACAATCAATTAGCATGAAAACATGTCCCAGAGAACAACAGAGTGGGTACACATCCGTTATTAACCCCGAGGTTCGTTTTGCACCGGAATTGTCCTTTAAATCTTTCTTATCCATTGTACTTCCTCCTGATTCTGACAACTTGAACAAAATAAACTTCGGTTCTCATTTGGTTCCTCAAACTGTTTGTTTTTGGTGTCTTTGATTTAATAGTGACTCTTGGATATTGCATTTTTTTTAGGGTAATGTATGTTTTCATCTAGTGTTATTACCGAGTGCTATTGCATTATTCCGCTGCTTCCTTTATTGAAGTTACTTGAACACTGCAAACTTGTGGAAAAATATACATATTTAGCTCTCTTGACATTGTTTGTATTGCCACTTTCAGTCCTTGATGTGCTGGTCTTAGCGATGTTTCAGGAATTGGAGTTTATTGTTTCAAACTTCTGGATAAGATTATAGTAGTTGTCTAAGATGTACATGTAAATTTAAATTTCAAGTTAAGTTTATTTTTATACCTGAATATCAGATACAATGTCTTAATGGGCTTTCAGGCCTAAAACAGCAACATTTTTTGACACTTTTCAAGCTCTCTATGAAAAACAAAAATCCTCAGACACAAGGAAAAAATAGAAGAGAGGAAGAGAGAAAATTCAAAAAGAGATTTTGTCACCTCAGTGTCTGGGAGTGCAATAGGAGCTGTAGTTGGGAAAATTTAAATGATGGAAAATGGAACAGAACTGTTCATTCAATGAACATTTAGGGAAAATACAAAATACAGCAACGGGTTTATAACCGAACAATAGGATTATTAAAGGTCAAATGTGATCATTTTAAATCCAATAATTACATCCAAATAAATGCAATGTATCTACTGTATAATGCACTTAAGACCATTGCTGAAAATCATCATTAAGGTATGAAAAAACAATTATTGATAACGATAATACTCATCTTTTGCTCTGTCCTACCTGAAGAGATGGACCCCAGGCAGCAGGAGGAGAAAACACTGCTGAGTTCCACCAACAAAGTTACTTATGTACACAAGAACAAGTAATTACAGAATGATTCTTTCATGAAATAGCAGGAAACTCCAAAATGTAGAAAGAACTTGATTCCCTTGAAGCTCTCTAGGCAGACGCCTGGGGAAAATGTGACTGCTGCTCTCAGGCTGTCAACCAACTACTCTGTCTGTTCCTCTGTGTGTGTGTGTGTGTGTGTGTGTGTGTGTGTGTGTGTGTGTGTGTGTGTGTGTGTGTGTGTGTGTGTGTGTAAGGAGGGTATGGTGGCCTCTCTTTGTTGTCCATGGTAAGAGGATCCTGGCTAGTGAAACAATACCTGGCCATTCAAACGGAGATGAACAGACTGAACTGAGTCACGCTGAGCCGATCTTAGCCAGGCTAGGACAGACCAGACGGAGGAGGGGACTGAATACCTCCTCCAGTCATTAGCTATCAATGTGGGTTTGTGTAAGTGTGTGTGCATGTTTCATCATGAGGCAGGTTCAAAGGTTCTCTTGGGGGAGTTAAAGGGGATGATATGGCTGAGGGGGTCTGATGGAGATGAAAGTGGGAATAGGAAATGGGGCAGATAGAGTGAAACGGATCACTTTTTACCTATGAGTAAACTCTCCCTCTCTGCAGAGGTAATCCACACCTGCATTAATAATGGAGGAATGCTCGGTGTGTGTGTGTGTGTGTGTGTGTGTGTGTGTGTGTGTGTGCCTGTGTATGACTGAATGAACTCCAGCCATTGTGTATCTGTACTGTGCAGTAAATATCTGCACCCTGTATTTTTTCCTGCATTGAAAGTCAACAAAATTCTGGTTGGAAATTTACCAGATCTGAATTAGGGGGATAAGTACTTCTTACAATTACCACTCTCAAGCTGTGGCGTTATATCTTTATATGCAGTTTCTCTCTCACACACACACACGCACACACACACACACACACACACACACACACACACATACACACACAATCCTTATATTCCTCTCAATCTCCCACCTGAGAAGGCCAGTGCCCGTCACTCATGTCAATGAGATTTCTGGGTATTTAACAGTCTGCAAGTCAAACCTCTTCAGCTTCACATTGATCTCATCTCCAATGGAGCCAAAAAAGACAATTTAAATATTCATGGTGAAACGGAACAATGCTGACTAAATGTAATGAGGGTCACCTTCAAAAAAGGCTGCAGCTGGTTTCAGCTAAACAAAAGCAAGGCAGAAGCAAAACAGTTAACAGGATGTCAATACAAAGCCAGCTTAAAATGTTGAATGTATGAATGTTATAACATTCCTGCAGCTGTATTATTTGCTCCCTCACCAGTGAAATATTCAATTAATGTGGCACTAATTCAAGCACTAATGTAATGACCAGTTATCCTTAATTATAACTAATACATCATTTAATTTGTATTTCTTTGTATTTCCCCTCTTTTGTCTTCAAACCAACGCACCTCTTACCTCACCACTCTCAATGGACCCTTTATGTTTTTCTTGTACATGTGTTTTTATGCTGCCACAACTTTATCCCCATGTGCAACTGTTTTCCTTTTATTAACAATGTTATTTTGACAGGTTTGTTTTGTTGACTGCAAGAATGTGATGTACGTATTCATCTGCTTTACCAGGGGCCAGACAGCAAAGTTAATGCTGCATTTTCATCAAGGAAAACATGGCATTAAGATGTGTGTGTGTATATCTGTGTGTGGTGTGTGTTTGTGTGTGTGTGTGTATTAGGCTACAGTAGAGTCTGGTGATGACAGCTATTGATCATTCTTGTTTGAAATAGTTGAACATCAGCATATTTAAACAGACAGGGTTTTGTACATAAATGAAAGACAATTTATTTCAAGCAGAGAAAAGTACTAAAAGGGCATCTTCAGACTCGCTGTGAAAAAGGGTTATGAGTTGTTGAGTGAACATTTATGGCAATGTAGCGACAAAGTTAGATTTTGCCAGGATTATGAGCGTGGCAGAAAGAAAGTGAGCACTTTAACCCCAACTGTTCTTGCTTAGCTTCTTAGTGAAGTGCTGATGAAGAGGTATAAGTCTGAGTGTCTAAAATCAATTTCAATTGGACAAAGTTTACAGAAGGAAAAAAAAATTAATTTATGGTGCCACTACACTGTGAATTCCTCGTACTCATCTGCAACGAGGAAAAAGATGAATTCCGCCTGTGAATGTGATGACAGGTAAAGTCAAAACGTAAACTATAACATTTGAGAGTTTGGGAGTCTTACTCTCTGCTCTGATTCACTTCACAAAATGTGAAATAGCCGGCACTTTAAAGATCAGATGAGACAAATGAGAAACAGCTTCAGCGCTGAGAGACGGACAGCGTAGAAAGACAGGGAATAGCTTTTATCGAGCGTGACACAGAGAAATGGTTTCTGGGTTTGTAGGCATTGGAGTGGTAATTGATTCAAGGATCTTGCTCTGCTCTGAGGCTAACCCCAGGAACATTGTTGTACGGGAGCTGATATGCAGTGTGATAGCTTAAATACCCATTTGACGGAGAGCGATTTTGAGCTCTCTGAAAAGTCACTCCTCAAACTGATGTGGCTAATAGCTTGCCATGCTAATTCAGACTCAAAACTGTAATTAGACACTTTGCATTGCTATACTTGTTAATTTATTTACAGCCCTTCCCTGCTTCCTCAACAAATGAATTCTGGGTGATTAAAGCAATCTGGCACGGGAAACAGTAACAAGGATGATGAGCGGTACTGTACTCCGTTGAAGTCAGAGACACTGAGCCTCATTATGAAGTTAAGAAATACTTATTAAGAAAAGGTACCACTTTATTTTAACCACCCCCGTTAGCATTTATAAGCAGTGTATAAGCAATTTATAGATATTTATAAAGTGTTACCGATATGGGTTTATGAATTTGTCAACCACTATAACTCATGTGAAGCTTAACTGGTGTATAAACAGATAAATAAATGATTGGCGATATACTGTTAAATTATATATATTTTTTTTAAATGACAACTAAGCAAAATTCCTCTGCTAAAGAAGGCCATGAAATGCAGCTGACAGCACAGGTGAAATCTAGTTAAGTAGACCTTTAAAGTAAAAAAAGGTTGTCACTATTTTCAAGGTCAGCCATGGACCTTTAAACTCAACATGCCGTCATTAGTTTTGACCACATTAAAAGTTTTAATGTCCAATGAAACCTTAATAAAGGAAATTATAATTAAAAATGATCATAAGAAATACAGTGTCTCTGCCTCCTGCGAATCACACAAAATGAATGATGTTTAAAGTTTCTTACCTTTCCTTTTTTTTTGTTGCATATTATCTCCTCTTACCTTTATCAGATCCGCCCTTTACCGAAGACCAGCTGCAGAGGAAGCCACGTCTACAAACAGCTGATCAAGATAAACTCTCAAATGGGAAAATAATCATTAAGTCAGCTCATACGTTTTGCATTTGTGGCTCCAAAGTCATTAGAACTGATCTGGTCACATACTGCAACTGAGCCAAGCACTGAAGCTGCTAATGAAGGGCCTAACAATGTTGTGTACATCTTCTACTGTGAAATATATTCTGTTTGCATTTTATCAGTGTTTGGCATCAGTGTTTATCCTGCGTGACAAATGATACATCTTAGAAGTGAAAACATTTAAATAAGGTTGTAGCATGACAACAGGTTCAGGTTCAGGTTACTTTATTGGTACCCGTAGGTAACTACACTAAATCCACTCAAATCCACAGTGCTTGTTACTCTTTCTAATCAATCACAAGAAGCTAAAGGAGTACAGTGTAGCTTAGTGGGTTGACTGTGTCTGTTCCAATTACAAATAATGACAATGCAAAATTCTAATTGGAAAATGAAAGAAACTACCATTTACTTTCGACAGCAGCATTCGCATGAATATGGAAATACAGACGTGAGGAACTGGTATTTGTGATTATACACTCGTGGCGGATGATAATAAATTCAGACAGACTTGTTTACAATCAAAGCCGTCCCCGAGGACAAGCTGAGCTAAAGCACATCTCAAGGTGAGCTGAACAGTAGATGAAGGAGCTGGGATGATAAATCTCAACATCCATACACATTTTTGGCATTTATCTCATGTAACGCTCATCTGAATATTTTCAGCTTAGCTCTGAGCATACATCAGTTAGCTCATAGCCCAACTAATGCAGCAGAAACTCCATTTTGAATATATGTCATCTTACTCTGTGCAGGCCCCGTTCCTCTCGAGTCATCTCTGTGTATCAGGCCTGTCTGTCTGCATGACGAGAACAGAGGTGAGGCAGGAGTCAGCCTGAGAAAGAATACATCACTTGTGGAGCTTTGTGTGGCAGCAGATGACAGCCGGAGGGTAGTTAGAGCATGAGGGCCACTCAGACCGCTTTTCTTTATAATATTACCAGGCAGTTGTGGAGGAAATGGTTGCAAGGGCAGGTTGTTCTATACCACCAGTAGTCTATCATAAGCAAGCAGGGACCACACAGTGACACATCAACTGGATGATGGTGGTGTGGATGGTGCTGTATATATGTATAAATGTGTGTGATAGGGCTGCAAAGACAAAACTAGAGTAACTCTCGTTTTAACAGTAACGTCTCTTCAGTATTTTGTGCACACTGCACAGGTGACGTGCAGTTGAAGAGAACATTTGCTCTATGTTTAGTGCAATGCAATAAGAGCGTCAGTGTGTGCATATTACCCAAGCAGGTCCTCAAACATTTATGAGTTCTTCAGCTCGTGTTGCTCCACAGAGGCCTGTTAGATTTCATTGCATAATTCTGTGCTCTGTTCCAGTCTCTATTGTGCCAATGCAACTCTTTTATTTGCCAGGATGTTTTCTATCACTGCTCCCTCAGCTCACAAGCCAAAATAACAATGTCTTTTCATCATCGAAAGAACTGGTTGATCCCTGTTCATGCAGCAGATTGTTACAAAATGTGCTCACACAACAACCTTACACAAATACCTCAGGCTGTCTTCAAAGTATCTTGAATGTAATCTTGCTATTAAACTTGCTGGTAAACTGTGTTTACAGGCGTTTCTAATATCATATACTGACAATATGTATAACAACTGTTATTCATCACGATGAAGTGCAGTTTGCCTGTGAAGTCTATAATGAAAACTGCAGGATATGAAACACTTTGGGTGTTAGTTACAATTTGCCCTTATTCATCACTATATCTTCTCTCAGGAGCGACTTCAAAGATGCTGTGGCATATGCTGATCAAAATGCATTTTCATGACGACAAGATAATAGCAGGCACGCTCATTTAGAAATGTTCTGCTATCAGGGCAGAGCTAAATCAAAGTATTAAGAGCTGTCCATGGTTCTGAATTATCCACCGATTTATCCTCCTGCCTCCTTTTCTCAGTCCTCTACCTCTCTTTTTCTATCTATCTATCTATCTGTCTATCTATCTATCGTACATGTATGGGCTGCAGATGCATTTCAACCCTTAATTGCCACATTACTGCTCAATGTATTGTGTAGCATAACCCAGGAGATCAGATTGTCTGTGGAACTAATGGTAACAATCTAAAAAAAAAAGACTAAAATGAGGTTCTTTTTCCCTTTATAGACACTGTTAAAACTGGTACATCCACGGAAATGAGCAGAACTGTGATCCAATGGCGCCCACTAGTGCTCACACAGTTTACCTGCACCTTATGGAGCTGATTTACACAGACTATGGTCCACAAACACTGCCGCATTATCCTTCACAGTTTAACTCACAGGTGCAGGCTTTTAAAATTGTGTGAAATGACAAACAGCAAGAAGAAGTACAACAACGAGAAAAGAGACCTAGTGGTGCTTGTTTACTGTTGGATCAACATACCAGTTATTACCTGATGTGCCTCTTGTGAAGCCAAATAAACGAGCAGGGTGTGCAGAAAACTGTGAGCGTGACATCTTATTTTTAAGAAGAGGAGAAGGAGGTGAGGACAAGGAGATAAGAGGTGGGAAGAGAGACTCTCCCAGCAGGTGTGAGGCTGGTTTGACTCTCTTTCTGTACTGAGGGATGAGTGTGGATGGTGGGATTCCACTTCTCCATCAGCTCTTTTGAGTTGTCTTGTACCACAACTCCATCTGCCTGAAGCAATCGCATTATATGCACATGCACGCACTAAGTGTACACACATGAACACACAAAGACACAAAAGCACACCCTTCCCATAGGCTGTGAAAGCAGATGTGCAAAGCCAAAATCTGAACACTCTCTCTCCCTCTCTATTGAGGGACAATAAATCAGATGAGTTTTTTCTGCCAGGACAACCCATCATATATAAAGACGCGCACATTCAATCCCAAATAAATTCAGCGACACCTCCTAAGCAACAGTCCACAGAGAACATGG